>NW_016108193.1:7025-22588 GCF_001604975.1 Cebus imitator | reverse complement strand
AAAAAAAAAAAAAAAAAAAAAAAAAAACCAACCCTCCCCTTGGTGCACAGCTCCTCTGTCTCCCCAAACTTGGCCTCACTGCTAATGATTCCTCACACCCGAATGTGGCCAATCTTCCAAGCCACTTCAGAGAGCACTGTGGGTGGCTGACAATGGGCACTTCTCCCTCTTTGCTGATGGGGACACTGAGTCTCATGGAGATTGTAAGACTTGTCGTCTCCTGGCACAGACCTCTTTCCCTCTGCCTCAAAGCACTTCCATCCACCCACCTCCCTGGAACATTCTAAGCCACCCTGCAGCCCTCTGATGCCAGTCCTATCCCAGGACACGCCAGCACCATCTTACCCATTTGGTTTTTAAGGTGGGCAAGGCTCCTCTCCAGCTCCTGTATTCTGTGTGCGTCCTGCCTCTTCTCCACCTTCAATGATCGAACCTGCCCAAAGGACAGGGGGAAAGGGCCCTGGAGAGAGGAGCTGGTGGCTGAACAGCCTACCATCTCCCTCTCTGCCCCCACCTCCACAAAGCCCAGACCCATGACCACCCCTGGCTGTACTATTCTCATTTTACAGGTGCCCAGAAAGATCCAGTGACCTAACTAAGTTGGGGGGCAGAAGGGTCAGGTCTCACTTCCTCTGCCATTTTTTGCTGTCACCAGGCCCTTTCTGCCTTCAGTTCTTCAGCATATTCATCTCTTTCCAGCTGGACTTTGTTAAGTGACTCATCACCTGCAAGATTGGGCACAGAAGTTAGGAAGGGCTGTCACTGGTCCTCACCTGCTCCTGGCTACCTGGGGTCATCTTCCTTCCACATCCCTCCCTCTGCAAAGTCTCACCTGAGTCACATGTGCTTTTAGCAGTTCCCACTCCTTTATAAACTACTATAATTGCTAAAACAGTATAAACTGTTTATAACTCCTTTATAAACAAGGACTGATTCACAGGGGCTTGAGGACTGGAAGGTGAAGAGTGAGTTTTGATCTGGGGAGCCCAGGCCATTCCACACAGTGCCCCTTAAAAGGGATAGGGCTGGGCTCAACATACAACTCGGTCAGTAAAGATCAAAGCATTTCCAAGTCCGTGGTCTGGTTTTTAAAAGAACTCAGTAAAGTTGGAAGGGACAGGGAAAGAGATCACATTTATAGCTGGCTAACAGAGGCCCAGAGAGATCAGATCATATTGCTATTGTTATTACTACCACTATTGAAACCTTTATTAAGTGCTTCAGAAGGGACTGTGCTAACAATCCCATTTAACCTCACAACCCCCATGTGAGACAGTTACTATGATTACCTCTACAGTGTAGATGAAAAAAATGGAGTATTAGAGGTTAAGCGCTTTCCTAAGATCACATAGACAGAGCTGGAATTTGAACACCCAGGTCTATTCGATTCTCTAAGCCTTTTTTTTTTTTTTTGCTGGGGGTGGGGGCACAGATAGGAAGGAGAAAATTAATCTTTTGTTCACTTTTTGAAAGAATGATACATTTGCATAGTCCAAAAATCAGAAGGTACAGAAGGGAAGTTTCTCTCAGCCACCCTGTTGCTGAGTATTTTTTACAAATCCTTGCAGACATGCTTTATGTATATTATCATAGTATATACACACACAAATCTTTCCACTCTCTAAACAAATGGTAACATACTAAAGTTACTCTTCTGTACTTTGACAGTACAAGTACCCAATCCCCCACTTAGGACCTGGCCAAGGCCAAAGCCAGGTAAGGGAGGGCAGGCACTTGGTCTCTGAGCTCTGTGTCTAGTGCTGGCTCCTCACAGTGCCCTTCAACTCATCCATAGCAGCCCCAAAGGGAAACTGGAGCCCAGGACTGGCAGCATAGAATCAGGGGAACCCACTGGACTCTTGCCAATAACTTGATGGTGTTATTGAGTTGACTGGTTGTGATGAAGCTCGAGTCCAGGCCTATTGGTAGCTGTTTGTATGGACTCTGAGGCGCATGCAGAGAGGAGTTGGAGGAGGACTGAGGGGAGAGGTAGAGAGAACAATCATTAGGGTTGGGGTGTGTTGGGGCTGTCTCTGCTGGCAGAGGGGCACCCAGCCGCCACTGTGGGATGAGGTTGGAGGGTTGGCCTGCAGGGTGACTGCACATTGGCCCAGGACCTCTTACCTCCAGATCCTTCAGGGTAACAGATGAAACAGGGCCCCAGATACCTGTTGCTGACTACAAGAGATGAGAGTGCACATGGCGATATTCTGTCCCCCTCAGTGTCCAAAAGCCCTCTGACTACCTTTCTTCCACATCAGCTGGCAACGTTTTCTGTTCTGTCTATCTCAGACCCTTTGTCCCATAACTCCTTTGTACCAGCTTCTCTTATGGTTCTTCTCTCCCACCATCCCACCCTGGGGCCCGTTCAGTGACCCTTAAAGGGACAGACTGACGGCAAATGGCTGTTCTCATTGGCCTGGCTTCCCCTCGAGACTGGGGATAAGGAAAACCAAACAACAATGACCATTTCCTGGGTGTCCTGGGTGTTTACAGTAGGCCATGTGCCTGGGTGCTTACAGTAGGCCATGTGCATGGGATTAACATAAAAACAATAAAAAAAATTCACTTAACCTTCACAAATAGGAGTCAAACAATACCACCTCTATTTTACAGATGTGAAAGGAGAGGTCCAAGCAGCTCAAGTAACTTGCCCTAAATCACATCCCTAGCAAACGGAGAGACAGGATTCAAACCCAGAATTCTTACTAGTAACCAGCAGTTTTTACACAATCTTAACAATTACCCTCTACTTCCCCTTGGGCCTCTTTTCCCCAGAAGCCTGGTCAGCCAATGCTCACAGCCCCAGGTGACTGGCAACCATCAGAAGTGGCTGTCTCAGGGCTACTGTTGTTTCTTCTTTTTCCTCCTCACTCCTGCTGGAACAACAGGGCTGTTCCTTTGTTGAAATTTTTTTAACTGTAGGAAAGAAGAGCAGTAATACCCATGAGAACTACAAACCCCCTACAGTCACAACCTACTTTACAGTTTTTACAAAATATTGTTATACATCATCTGATTTAATGCCACCAACAATTCTACAAGGTGTTGTCACAATAACTTAATGACAGAAGAATTGATATTATGGCTTTAAAAAAAAAGAAAAAGAAAAAGGCAATACTGGAACTTAAACTCAGTCTTCTGACTCCAAGCTCTGGGGTTTTGCCACAAATCCAGAGCTGCCAGAGACCAAAACCAGAGGCAGAGGTAGAAAAGTCAACATTAGGTAGGCAGGAACTGTACACTGTGTGGTTTAGTCATACACCTTCACACATCTGTTAGTGTTAAGAAGGGCACAGTACCTCTCATACTTTTATATCAATGCATCCTCAGGACAGAAGGCAGCCTTTCTGTTAAATCTGGGAATTCATCAGAAAGAGGTCAACCCAAGCCTCATTTCAAGCCTATACTCTTAGAAACCTATGTGACTGTCATCCCTAAGTACGTTAGTATTTTTTCTCTCTCAAGAGAATCAAGGGAAACTGATGCTTCAGAAAGATGTTTCACATTTATCCTGTGGCACTCATAGTACCCCAGGATGAGATGATATGAGGAAGATTCACGCTGTCATGTTCAGTTTCCCAAGATCGGTTCCACAGATGATGAGCAGATCTCACTCCAGAGGCCACTGACTGAAGGGCAGTCTGGTCCCAGAACCATGGAGAAAGAAACATTAAAATCTCTCTGGTGAGTAGAAGCCTGGGAGAAAATCAAACCAAACACATTCTCCCATTGCCACTTAGAGACAAGGTCAACGTTTTGTGCTCAAGGGGGAAGTGTAAGCTTTTCACATTGTCACTGTCTATAGTAAGCGGGTAAGGTAGCCTCAAACCTCTTGCTCCTAGATCCCATAGTCCCCATTGCCCTTCCACCTGGAAATTTGTTCTGCGACCAGAGGAACCAGAAATGGGGTGAGAAGGCTCATCAAAGGCTGGTCTTGCCACAGTAATGACAGTTCTTAGTGGGACTGTGACATCACTACATTCCACTCCTCCTGGGGGAGGGGACGTCAGTGTGATGCCTGAGTCACTGCTTCATGATGGGGGAGGGGGACACAGGGCTGGGACCCAGGTCCTTGGAGATGCCAGCCCCAAGATCCCAGGGCGGTTGAGCTTGGGGCAGGAGGGGAGGGCAGTCTGCAGCAGGGAGCCCCAGGAGCCACCAGCCCAAAGTCACCCAGGGACAACTAGCAAGGGTGGGAGCTAGGGCACCCAGGTCTTTGGAGACGTAAGCCCAAAGAGCCCAGGGAGGTCAGGCTTGGGGAGGCAGGAAGTGAGGGCCGAGTATGGAGTGAGGAGCCTGAGGCACCCTCCCAAAGTCACCCTGGGGTGAATGGCAAGGGCAGGGGCTAAGTTGCTTGCTGAAGGAGTGGGGCGACTGACAAGAGTTTGGTGGGGGGATCCCAGAGGCACTGGGATTGGGGGGGCCCCAGTCTAGTGTGCCTCGGAAGTGGTATGGACTCTGAGAGTGGTCTTGCCGTCAAAAGGGGATCTGTGACTGGGTTGGGGGGCCATCACCTGGTGTGTTTTACCTTTTTCCTTGCTGCGGCCAATTTGCTCTTTCAAGCTTCTTCTGACATAGACGTCATGGGGTGGCGAGGGAGGTGGGGTTGCAGCCACATCAGTGAAATGCCAGCGAGGCCTACTAAATGCCTCCAGTCACCTACCAGGCAGCTGTGTGACTGGGCCAGAGGAGATGTAACCAGGGCCCCACTAGAATGCAGAACAGGGGTGTGGCCTTAATGCTCCAAGCCCATTGGGGAATGAGAAAGATGAAAGAAAAAGGAGGCATGGCCAGGCAGCAGCATGTCCAAAGGGACCTGTTGCATCACAAGGAATGCTGCCCATGCAACCGCTTTCCCCACCCACTTCAGGAGAGGGCAGGGGCCAGCTTTTGCCTTAAAAGCTTTAAAACTTAAAAAAATAAACTTTAAAAATTATGTGTATGCTTCAAGAACAAAGAAAAAAAAAAGCTTGTTTTTATTTAGTTGGTATTTTATTTTCTATTGAGATGAAGTGTCACTCTTTTGCCCAGGCTGGAGTGCAGTGGTGTGCAAATCTATGCAAGGTTTATGACTTTGGTCTATATTTTTCATCTTCAAATGGAGTACAACAATTACCAGTATTACCTCAATTGACATACTAATCCTATAAAAATGAAAAAGTCATATCATGCTTGATGATTAATGAAGCAGACTGTATTACTCAACATTCCAAGAAGATAAAATAATCACAAAGTTTTTTGGTTTTTTTTTTTTGGAAAAACATTTGTCTATATTATCATTAAGATTTTTTTTAAAACAAGAATTATGTCTAATATCTTTAAAAACACAAAGCTTTTGGGCCAGGTGCAGTGCCACACGCCATAATCCCAGCACTTTGGGAGGCCAAGGCAGGTGGATCACCTGAGGTCAGGAGTTCGAGACCAGCCTGGCCAACATGGTGAAATGCCATCTCTACTAAAAATACAAAAACTAGCCAGGCGTGGTGGTGAGTGCCTGTAATGCCGGTTACTCAGGAGGCTGAGGCAGGAGAATCATTTTAACCCAAAAGGCAGAGGTTGCAGTTAGTCAAGATCACGCCACTGAACTCTACCCTGGGTGACAGAGCAAGACTCCATCTCAGAAGAAATAAAATAAAAGTACAATGTAAATAAAAAGAACAAGCTTTCAATTTAATAAGCACTCAAAGCTCTTTACCAGTTTGAAACAAATACAAGGCCTAGTTTTCTAGAATCACCTGGCCTCTCTAAGCCTTGCAAATAAAACTGAATTTCTCACTTGATACATGGCTATGACTTGCGATCATGAAAACCAAGAAATGTGTTAGGTCACTGTATTGCTTGTTACCTGAATTCCACACTAGGCTGGGATCAATGGTTGAATCTCTTATGATTTCCTCCAAAACCTCTGTGCTTATCCCAGACCAATCTAAGCTTTATTCTACAGTTCTGTAATTTAGTTAGTAGTCAAGAGTGGTTCTCAAAAATGTAGTCTCTGGACTAGCAGAACCAGCAGCACCCAGTAATTTTTTATAAATACAAATTTTCAAGCCCCACCCCGGACCTGGTGACTCGGAAACTCTGGAGTAGGGCTCAGCAATCTGTGCTGCAGTCATCCCTCCAGGTGTTCAAGAACCTCTGGCACACAGAAGGTAGAAAAATGTGTTTCCTTCTATAGGTCCAAAGGCAAGGGTATTCTATGTTCTGTCTTGATATGAAACAATGACATGCAGTTAAAACATAAATCTCCTTCCTACTCCCATCCTCCATCCAATGTGTTTCATTTTTATGAGTTCAATAAGAAAACAAGTGGCAATCAGAGATTTAGTCTAAAAAGTGTATTTACAATATCAGTTCTCAGAGAACTGATTTTAAAAAGTTTTAAAAAAGTATCTGCACAATAAAACTCTCAGACACACTAGGAGTGCTATGATAAAACACCAAGTAGACCAGAATGTCCAAACTTTCTAGAGAAGAAAAGTGGAATCATTGGCTAATATTTTTAAATTGCATTCAACAGGAAATTTAAGTTTTGAGTTCTTTTCACCTTTGTACTTCTCAGAAAATAGAATTAAACCAGAACACTTCATTCTTTCAAAGCCTCTAGTCTGAAAAAGTTTAACTGTATTACTTCTTGCTTCCAATGAATATAAAGCAGAGTCCTGGTAGGCACATTTTGTATACCTGCAATAATGCAGAACTGAACAGTTCCATCTGCTCAATATGAAAACAAAAGTCCCGTAAACCTCCCATGGTGAGTATAATACTTCAGCACTAGCACCAAACTCTCAAATACGAAAAGATACCAAGAACACCACTAGCAAACAAAAATGAGCTCTCAACCAGGAGCAGTAGTTCACGCCTGCAATCCCAGCACTTTGGCAAGCCATGGTGGTAGGATTATTTGAAGTCAGGGATTCAAGACCAGCCTGGGCAGCACAGCAAATTCACATCTCTACAAAAATTTTAAAATTAGCTGAGTGTGGTGGTGCACACCTGTAGCCCTAGCTACTTGCAAGGCTGAGGTGGGAAAATTGCTTGAGCCCGAGTTCGAGCTTGTGGTAGCTATGATCATGCCACTGTACTCCAGCCTGGGTGACAGTGAGACTTACATAATTACAGTTTTCCCTGCTCCTGTTTACATGAAAATCACTAAGTTCAAATGCTTTCAATCAGCAAGACAAAAATTAAGTGAAATATGACTTGGCCAGAAAATAGGCAATGGAGAAACAGGCACTTCCCACAAGAATAAAAATGGCCAATAAGCATATGAAAAAGATTCAAAAGCACTAGAAACCAAAGAAATTTCATGAAAACAATCAGATTTTCTGCTTAAAGACCAGCAAAGTCTCTTCCCCTCCCCCGCGGCATGTGGCGGGGGGAGGAGAAACAGCGGCAGCAGCTACAGTGGCAGCAGTAGTAGTAGCAGAGGCTGTAGCATTGGACACCCTCTTCTCCCGCAAACCGGTTCCTCTTCCCCCTTCTTCTCACTGTCTGTTTTGTGTTTGATGAGTTAAAGCAGGAGCGAGAGCCCGAGCAGCGCCATAAGCAACACTACCATCATCCCTAGCACTGTGGGTCCATGCCCCAGCGGCAGGCCTGGTGGCAGAGGTGGTGGTGGCAGAGGCAGCGGCACCGAGGTAATCCAGGTGACTAATGTCTCCCCGAGCGCTAGTTCTGAGATGCAGACTCTCTTCGGTTTCCTAGACAAGACTGACAAATTGTGCCTCTTCCCACCGGATGATTCACCTTTGCCAGTTTCATCTCGTGTCTGCTTTGTTAAGTTCCGTGATCCAGACTCAGTAGCTGTGGCACGGCATCTGACAAACACTGTATTCATTGACACAGCTTTGACAGTCGTACCACATGCAGAAGGAGTTATTCCTGATGAGGCTAAGGCTTTGTCTCTGTTGGCACCAGCTAATGCAGTGGCAGGTCTTCTGCCCAATGGTGGACTTCTGCCTACTCCTAACACACTTACCCAGATTGGCGCTGTTCCACTGGCTGTTTTGGGGGCTCTTACTCTTGATCCCACCCTTGCTGCACTTGGGCGTCCTGGAGCAAACTTGAACTCTCAGTCTCTTGCCACAGATCAGTTGCTGAAGCTTATGAGTACTGTTGATCCCAAGTTGAATCATGTAGCTGCTGGTCTGGTTTTACCAAGTCTGAAATCGGATACCTCTAGTGAAGAAATAGAGGAAGCTATGAAAAGAGTACGAGAAGCACAGTCCCGAATTTCTGCTGCTATAGAACCAAAGAAAGAAGAAAAAAGAAGGCATTCAAGATCACGCTCTAGGAGGAGAAGGGGGACTCCCTCATCTTCTAGACAGGTGGTCAAGAAACAGATCGAGAGGGCAATCACATTCTGAGCCTAGGAGTCGGCGACGATCCAAAAGCCCAAGACGGAGAAGATCTCATTCCAGAGAGAGAGGTAGAAGGTCAAGGAGCACATCAAAAATGAGAGACAAAAAGAAAGAAGACAAAGAAAAGAAATGTTCAAAACCACCACCAAAAAGTTACAGCACAGTCAGATGTTCTAGACGTTCAAGCAGAGAGAGACAACAATGCAGAGACAGGAGTGGAACAAGATCTCCTAAAAAGCCTCAGTCTCCTAAAAGAAAATTGTCTCGCTCACCATCCCCTAGGAGACATAAAAAGGAGAAGAAGAAAGATAAAGACAAAGAAAGAGGTAGGGATGAAAGAGAACAATCAACAAGCAAGAAGAAGAAAAGTAAAGATAAGGGAAAGGACCAGGAAAGAAAATCAGAGAGTGATAAAGATGTAAAACAGGTTACACGGGATTATGAAGAAGAGGAACAGGGGTATGACAGTGAGAAAGAGAAAAAACCAACAGAAACAGGTTCCCCTAAAACAAAGGAATGTTCTGTGGAAAAAGGAACTGGCGATTCACTAAGAGAATCCAAAGTGAATGGGGATGATCATCATGAAGAAGGCATGGATATGAGTGACTGAGTACTGCCTCTGTGGGAATCCAACTGTATACCTGCATCAGTGTCATTCATTCATGTAATTTCTTAATGCTGTATTTGTTCATCTCAAATCTAGATGTATACACCTCTGAGTTATAAATGGTTATAAAGCTCCTGTTACTGATGTTAGTTATTCACATCAAAAAGCTTTTAGAAAATGGTACAAGGTAACCAATTCTTGTCATGGTGAAATCTGATTAACCAGGCAGTTTTACTATTCTGGTGCTGCTTCATAACAAAAATGAAAAGCTGCATGCGTCTACAGCAGGCATGGATTGTTTATGTCGTATGATCTCCTTTATTAAGTAAGTTCACTTACAGTATTTCTATAATTTGATTCATTGCCATAATAGAGCCATGTAGGAAATGCACTGATTGCATGTTATTGTGGCAAGAATATCCTAAATGTCATTAAAATCCTTCAACATGATGGATCTACTTATGGTCTTGTTTGTTGACATGACAAATTAACATTCTTACAGTTACATCTGGAAATGAGCATTTGCAATAGATAATCCTTTAAGCTTTGTGGTAAAATTTTGTGGCTTTTGTTTAAGTTTGAAAGGTTATTATGCACTAACCTTTTTTGGTGTCTAATTAGGGTTTAAATATAGAAACAAGATTTCAAATAAAACTGTCTTTGGCAGTGAGTAAACAGCATATTTTGAAGTAGAGTTGTATACTTTTTCGTAAGATGTTTGGGAATTTTTTTTTCCTGAAGTTAATAATTTATTCCATATCTACATGAGTGAATGTTATCTACCTATCCTAGGTCCATCTTAAAGGGGAAAGAAAAAAAAACATCTCTTGCCCTTATTTTGAATTTTCAGTAATTTAAGTTCAGTGTTGGTAAAAAAGGGGTAGTGCATTTTAAATTGACCTTCATATGTGTGCGACCCTGGCTGTGGGACCCCGACCCACGGAGGCAGGCACTCAATAGACTCGAGGCAGGACGCATGGTGACCGGTACCGACTTTATTGGGATCTCCGGGCGACTCAAGCGGGAAGGGAAGAATCGCGCGCGCTTTCTTTGTTCGGTTGACTTTATAGGGACAGAGGGCCTGGGGCGGTAGGAGAGCTGACCTGGCAGGTAGTAATTGGCTAGGTTGATTGCTGGGCAGGARGCCTGCYGGGCRGGAGCTTGTGGGACGGGAGGTTACRGGAGAGCTGGTGGGGCGGATGGTGRTTGGTTCAGTGGGCCGCTGGGCRGGAAGGTTGCTGGTCTTGGGTCCGGCCAGGATAGAGTGAGATAAGGGACCCTCCCTGTGGGGGAGGAAGGGCCTTCCTTTTCGGGAATTAGGCCCTTTCCACATGGCTGGGGAACGGGGCCAAAAGTCCTCTACCAGACAATATGCTTTTAAAATAAGACAAATCTACTCGATAATGTACCTTTTATTTGATCTCAAGTTGTATAAAACCAATAAATTTGTGTTACTGCAGTAGTAATCTTATGCACAGTGATTTCATGTTATATATACAAAGTAGTTAGGCAACTGTTTTCTTAGTCACAGAATTTTCAAGCTTCACTTTTGTGCAGTAAAAACAAAAGTAGGCTACAGTCTGTGCCATGTTTGATGTACAGTTTCTGAAATTGTTTTACAAGACTTTGATAATAAAACTCTTAAATTTATGTTCATGTTCCTGAAAAACTGTATTTATTTCTGCTATTGAATGTATGACATTTACCTCATTAATTTCACAGATTCTCTCCCTTTCTGTCCATGTTTCAGTATAGTAAAAAGAGGAATTCTTAAAAAACAAACAAACAACAACAAAAACAAAGCAAAACAAAAAGCCACCAAAGAGGACAAATGGAATGAAGAAACTGCAGCACTGTCCCTGTTGGTAGAAGCAGAAACTGAACCAATTTTCCTCCAGGACCATTTGAAAATTTCTATTAAAAACCCTAAAACCATTTTATGTTATTTTCCTCCAGAAATTCTACTTCTGTGAATTCAGTCGAAAAATGCCTGCTCAAGTCCATAAAATGTATATATAAGTAAATTTATTTCTGGGATGGCAATGATTAACTTAATATACATCTAACTATTAAAAACGATGATGCCAAGTATATATTTACTGCCATAGAAATATGCCTAAACATCATGACAAAATATGATTCTACTTTTTATTTTTTATTTATTTTTGAGACAGTGTCTCTGTTGCACAGGCTGGAGTGCAGTGGTGCCATCTCGGCTCACTGCAACCTCCACCTCCTGGGTTCAAGCAATTCTCCTGCCTCAGTCTCCCAAGTAGCTGGGATTACAGGTGTCTGCCACTGTGCCTGGCTAATTTTTGTATTTTTAGTAGAGATGGGGTTTCAACATCTTGGCCAGGTTGGTCTTGAACTCCTGACCCTGTAATCCGTCTGCCTTGGCCTTCCAAAAAGTGCTGGGATTACGGGCATGGCACCTGGCCAATTCTACTTTTTAAAATGTTTATATGCATAAAAACGTATAAAAAGCAAAAACCAGAATGTTTTGAATGGCAAAATTAAAGTTTTTATTTTGTCTTCCAAATTATTACAAAAAGAATGTGATTCTCTTTATAATCAGGGAGTATATTATTTTCCTTTATTTTTTCTCACGTATGTATCACATGTAGTCTAGAGAGCTTGAATCCCTGCCTCTTAAGGTAAATCAGCCCATTTCTGTGTCTATAAATTTGCCTTTTTTGGACATTTCAAATCAATGGAGTTATACAATATGTGGTCTCTTGTCTGGCTTTTTTACTTAGCTAATGTTTTTGAGGTTGGTCCATAACATGTAACATGTTTTGGTAGTTTGTTCCTTTCATTAGTAGAAGAAATTCATTGATATATATACCATATTTTGTCAGCAGAGAGCCTTTTAAACTTGGATTTCAGCTTGCTGTGGTCTAAATGAAACCCTCCAAACACAGGACTTACAGGGGAATCTGCTGTGCATGTCAAAATAACTACTTATCAGAACCAGCTTTGTCATCAGGAGCCTTAACTGCTGCAGACATTTTTATCATTTCACAACTTCTTATGTACAAGGAACTTTTGTGCCACTATAGATCAGGACTTTTGATACATCCATTTAATAAGTATTAGAGTGCGTCTGAGTGGACAAGAAAGTGAAACCGTCCATACTACATTGCATATTTTCTCCTCCCCCATACTGGACCAGGGAATCTCTCAACTTTCTAGAGTATCCTGTCTTAATACTGAACAGTATCAAGATCCTGCTGCCTTTGTTAGGCAGATTTGGAGGGGAGGCCCAACAGCAAGGGTAAAGAGGAAGAAGAGAGTGCAGCTTGTGGAACAGGAAGCCCCCTGGGGTCTGCACAATGCTCCCAGCTGTTGAGAATGTTGTGGATGGGGAAGTGCTGATGGTGTCCCAAGGCAGCCTAGTGCCTCCATTGGGCCCAGGTCGTCTTGACTTTGGACCCTTACCCAAAGATAGAAAAAAAAAGGTAAGAGATTATTCTCCAGTTCATAAATGTAATGATTGAGTTCTCACACTCGTGTGAGATGCGCCTATCTCACCCTTGTTACAACTTCAGCACATAGATAAAAGCTTTGTATTCTTTAAAAGCTTCTTAAATGACTTTTCTAATTAGATAAGAAGATTAAACAAGTTAGAAAAATAAATCACACATGCATGTCTAAAGATAAAGCAAAAAAACAAAAACATCAAAAAAACAAATCTGTGGTCTAAAGATACATATTCATTGTGCTCCAGAGGAACATATTATTATCACAGATATCTTCCTGTCTATCTCACTTCCCTTTCCCTCTTCCTCCTCTGGTATATTCATTCCTTCATAACACTGAGCTCACCTACATGGTTCCGTGGGCTTTCCGCTGTCCCACGGGATCATATTATCTATTCACTAAACTTATCCCTGTTTATATCACAAACACATATGATCAAGGAGGAGTACATGATAAACACATGAAATATTATCTACAAAAGAAATCAATGGACTTAAAAAAACTAGAATACACTTTTAAAGGTTTCATTTATCCGGATCACTTTATATAACACAGCAACTAATGCCAAATAGCAGTAAGAAAATTAAGAATAATCTTTCTTCCATAAGACGTTGTTCATATAACCTCTAAAGCTGAAGCTCCATTGTTTATAAAAAATTGAGCAAATGACCTAGGGATCAGTTCCCCTGAGTGTAAAATGAAATGTATTAAAAGAAAGATATGGTTGGACCTAGATACTTTCAAGTAGTGTTTCCAGAACCACCAAGATTCCACAGAGGGGCTTCAGGGGTGGGAGATGGGAGGACGGACCACCCTTCCTCAGAATTTCAACTCTGCCTTTACCTACTTCATGTATTTTACTTTTAGAAAATACAAATTATTTACTTCTTAAAAATGGGACACTGGCTGAGCATGGTGGCTCATGTCTGTAATCCCAGCACTTTGGGAGGCTGAGGCGAATGGATCACGTGAGGTCAGGAGTTTGAGATCAGCCTGGACAATAGGGTGAAATGCTCTCTCTACTAAAAATGCAAAAATTAGCCAGGTGTGTGGAGGGCGCCAGTAATCCCAGCTACTTGGGAGGCTGAGGCAAGAGAAGTTCCTGAAGCTGGGAGGCACAGGCTGCAGTGAGCCGAGATCGTGCCGCTGCACTTCAGCCTGGGTGACAAAGCAAGACTCCATCTCAAAAAAGAAACAAACACTGTAGTCCAAGCTACATTTCATAGTACAGTGGTGGGGCAGTACAGCTATCATCTCAACTACTTTAACCTAAAACATTACTATAAAATGAGTAAATGTTGCCAAGGTTAAAAAATTTCTGAATTAGCCACAACACAGTTAGGAAGGAGAGTGGTGGAGAGTGGAATCTATGAAATTACAATGTGCTCCCATGTCTCAGGACACTGTTTTTAAAGAAGAAGTCACTCAGGGTAGTAAACTCCACAGTGCTGTCAACTAAGCTATCAAAAGCACTAATTTAAAAAATGTGCATGTAACACTGCATAAAGCAGAAATTGCTTTCTGGAAGGATAAAGATCTTAAGATATATATAAATAAAAAGTACAAATGCTTAAAGAGTAGTACAAGTAAAATGTGGGAGTTATACAATATACAATATAAGTAAAGAACTCACTCATCCAATTAATAAAGTAAAGCTTCATGAAGAATTTCAGGTGATATTTACTTACAAAACTGAAGAGGTTAAGATTATCCTCCTATATTCGTCTTAAAATTATGAGAAAAGACATCCTAGTTTTGTCATGATACTTTACAGAACACTTAGCAGTTTCCATAATGCTTTAACTTACTTGCCAGCCCATGCTGTTCCTTTTGCTGTCTTGTTCTATCACTTGCATAGTGCTATTTCTTATAAAAAGAGTATATATTTATTGCTTCCATTTCTTTTCCCACCTTCAAGTCAATGACTCTTGGGCCCACGCAGTCTGGTTTCACATCCTATCCCACTCCTTAAAATAACTTCATTTCAAGTTAACTTTTTAAGTCTTTTCTCTGAATATTTGAGCACTATTTACCATCCCCCAATTCTTGAAAGTACATTCTCTCTCCTTGGGCTTCTATACTGCTACATTTTCCTGGTTAGCCTAACTACCATGCCTTCAATGTTAGTTCAGATTCCTGTGAATTTCTGTGGTAAGTCCTGCCTGATAAAAAAACTGGGTTAGATATCCCTCCAACACATTCCCACCATATCATATCTTTGCATTTGCCCTCTCAAATCACTTACCATTCTTTCTGAATATGTCACCTTGCTACTTATCTACCCAACTAATGTGCAAATTATTTGAAGTTAGGAATTACGTATTCTCCATTGTTTCTTAGAATAGCGTCCAGTTTGTTCAATGAATAGTAGGTTCTCCGTTATCAGTTACAAGTACAAAACAAAAAATGTACACTGTAAATCTCAAATCATGATTTTGAATTCTAGTTTGTTGAGACTGTTAGATAATACCAAAAACAGTGAGAAAGTTATAGTGGGTATTTTTAACCAGCTAGCATCAGTATTCAAATTAGAGTTGAAATTTAAATAAAGAACAAACTGTCTATGATAGAACAGGAGGAAAAACACTAAGAAGCAAGGAAACCTTGTATAACTTGGGACAAATTATCTGGGTCTTAGTATTACCTCACAGAAGCATTTAAACTGTAAGCACTATATAAATGTCAACTGGCAAAGAGAATCTGTTAAAGACAAAAAAAATAGTCAAAACATGAGTTTAATGTATTTTAACAGTAGTACTACTTTTTTTTTTAATATTCAAATTAGAATGGTGATTTAAGGTAAGAAAAATGATACAAGTCTCAGACTGGAAGAAAACTAAAAGAATATCGTATTCAACTCATAAGAAAGAAAAATATACCGTCAGGCACGATGACTCATGCCTGTAATCAAAGCACTGTGGGAGGCCAAGGTGGGTGGGTCACCTGAGATAAGGAGTTCAAGACCAGCCTGGCCTGGTGAAACCCTGTCGCTACTAAAAATATAAAAATTAGCTGGGCATGGTGGCAGGCTCCTGTAGTACCAGCTACTCACGAGGCTGAGGCAGGAGAATCACTTGAACCAGGGAGGCGGAGGTTGCAGTGAGCCAAGACCA
>NW_016108193.1:0-5835 GCF_001604975.1 Cebus imitator | reverse complement strand
AAAAAAAAAAAAAAAAAAAAAAAAGACTATGCTTCCTTAGTAAACACTCAAGTAAATCAACTCAGTTCAATAAATTTTATTTTATTTTATATTTTGAGATGGATTCTCGCTCTGTCACCCAGGCTGGAGTAGAGTGGCACGATGTTACCCACTGCAACCTCTGCTTTCCAAGCCCAAGCAATTCTCATGCCTCAGCCTCCCAAGTAGCTGGGATTATAGGCATGCACCACCATGCCCAGCTAACTTTTTCGTATTTTTCATTGAGACAGATTTTTGCCATGTTGGCCAGGCTGGTATCAAACTCCTGGCCTCAAGTGATCCACTCCCCTTAGCCTCCCAAAGTGCTGGGATTATTGGCATGAGCCACTGAGCCTAGCTTCATTCAGTTCAATAAATATATAAGAAGGATATTTGTACTTAAGGGATTAACAGCAGTTATTTGGTTCTCTTCCTATATCACAGGTTCTGTTCCAACTCTGTCCTGACATGCCACATTTAACAATTTCCATTTGCATGGATTTGTGTAAGTGAAAATTTTATCTTTTGAAAAATTCTAAGATTTCCCTAGCAAATAGTATTAAAGATGTAAGTGTTTCTGGATATTAAAAATAATAATAATAAAGTTTAAATGTATTTTAATTTGGATGAGAAACACTTCTCCTCGCTGCCGACCTATTACACAATTCTCCCTATGGTGATGAACTCCAGAAAGGTTTAGGTCTCTAGTGACAACTTGGATAAGTTGCTGCTTTAAAAAAACAAATGGGGGGCTGGACATGGTGGCTCATGTGTGTAATCCCAGCACTTTGGGAAGCCGAGGCAGGTGGATCACCTGAGGTCAGGAGTTTACGACCAGCCTGGCCAACACGGTGAAATCCCATCTCTACTAAAAAAAAATAGCTGGACGTGGTGATACATGCCTGTAATCCAGCGACTTGGGAGGCTGAGGCATGAGAATTGCTTGAACCAGGAAGGCGGAGGTTGCAGTGAGCCAAGATCATGCCAATGCACTCTAGCCTGGCGACAGAGCTAGACTCCGTCTCAAAAAAAAAAAAAAAAAATTGGAATTGGAGGTAGGAGGAGCCAAGAGCTCTTACTCTTTTTCTTCCTTTCCTCATCCTAAATACATTGGTAAGTTCTGGCTTACAGGTACACATCCAAGACACACAGATTCTCCTTTGTTTAAATAATGGAAGTCGATTTACTCTCTGAAATACAAAGTCAGCATTAGCCTTAAACTACCAGATACTCACTGAATTAGGACAGTTCAAGTAGCAGATCTGACAAGGCATACCTGTGCTGATGACCTTGTATCAATCTGGCGTATCTGAGACTTTTTACTTGGACTAATTACATGACACTCAGCCAAGAGCTTCTCTGGGTTTCTATCAAAGTACCTACATGATTTAAACAGAAAGGATAAGAGCCCAGCAATTGCACACTGTTAAAGCTCTCCAAAAACCTGATTTTCTACAGGGAAAAGCAAGAAGCTGAATGAAAATAAAACAATAATCCTTTTACTCATAGGAAATAAAAGCTATATGGTACAAATTATAGCAAATAAAAGGTATGTGCATATATATACTGCGAGCAGCAAAAAAAAAATGAGCATAACTCAGTCTATTCTCATATATATATGTGTGTATATGCATATATATATAAACTAGTAAAATAAATTTTTGCTTTTTTAAAATTGTTCTTAATTAATTGAATCCTGGAAGTTAAGCTATTAGTAGTTTAACAGTACTACAACTAAAACTTAAGAATTAAAGTAAGCTGTGCTGTTGCAATGGGTACCTATGAAGAGTAATATTTTACATAGCTGGCTATATATTTTATACAAATGAATTCATTTTATTAATTTTAGTTAAAGCAATTAAACATATTAGCTTTAGTAAAGCATTTATCTTACCCCACAAATCATCTTAAAAAATGAAATCATTACATGTGCCTCATTCTACATAATAGAACTGCTTTCTAAACACACTTTTGAAATATTTTTAATTTACTGAGGAGAAAAAATAAAACAAAAAAGGATATCTTCAAACACCTTATATCAAATAAATTACATATTAGCTTTTCATAAAATATATATCTAGGCCAGGTGTGGTGGCTCACACCTGTAATCCCAGCACTTTGGGAGGCCAAGGCAGGCAGAACACAAGGTCAGGAGTTCAAGACAAACCTGGCCAATATGGTGAAACCCCGTCTCTAATAAAAGCACAAAAATTAGCCAGGCATGGTGGCAGGCGCCTGTAGTTCCAGCTACTTGGGAGGCTGAGGCAGGAGAATCACTTGAACCTGGGAGGCAGAGGCTGCAGTGAGCTGAGATCGCACCACTGCACTCCAGCTTGCAGAGCAAGACTCCATCAAAAAAAAAAAACAAAATAAAAATAAAAATAAAATAGGTATCTAAATATAGAGTAGTTCAATATCTAAAACATCAAGAGTATAGTATGCCAACTACTATCTAGAGTTTTAACTTAATAGCAAACCTCTTGACAGAAGATCAGAAGCAGACCTTAAGAAAGGAGGGGGGAATATAGTAATAACTACTTAGCACAACGTTTCCCATTAATTCAGATGAGACATGGTCCCCGGCCTCCTAAAATAGCTTACTATTCTAAAGGCAAAAGCAATAGATTAAAAAAAAATTCAATCTGTAAAATCAATATAACCATCAAAAATATTAATGTACAATCTGGTCAATTACTTTTTGGCTTGTAAAGCCCAGGTTTCAATAACTATAATGCTCTTTATATACGAATAGGAGATTTTCAATCAATACTCAGAAGAAATTTCCAATATTTTTAATGAAGGTCTTATTTAGGCTTTGTGTCAAAGGCTACGATACCTTATTGTACCCTCCAGAAAAATCATTCAAATGAGAACAAACCATATCACTTCTACGACTAATAAATATCTTTTTTATCAATATTTTGACTACAGCATATTTCAATGAAATCATATTATCAATCAAAATGCCAACACATTATGAAAAGGACTATCAGAAAGTTAAAGTTGTTAGGAGCTCACACAAATATAAAGTTAATGTCTCTTAATGTCTCTAATGATTCAGATAATCAGAGTATATCTACAGCAGAAAATCAAATGCTTTCCTATAAATTCTATCCTATAAATTCTATCTCTGAGAAAGCATAGTCTGGGCATGGTGGCTCACACCTGCAATCCCAGCACTTTTGGAAGCCAAGGCGGGTGGATCACTTGAGGTCAGGAATTCAAGACTAGTCTGACCAACATGGTGAAACCCTGTCTCTACGAAAAATACAAAAAATTAGCTGAGCATGGTGGTAGGTGCCTGTATTCCCAGCTACTCGGGAGACTGAGGCATGAGAACCGCTTAAACCCAGGAGGTGAGGCTGCAGTGAGCCAAGATGCTGCCAATGCACTCCAGCCTGGGCAACAGAGTAAGACTGTCTCAAATTCATAAAAAATAAAATTAAAATTAAAAACTAATATAAAATATCAAGTTTTACCTGAAAAACTGAAAGCATAAGAGACTAACACTAAATATGAATTTCATTCTAGCTTGTTGTTCAGGATCCAGTGTGCATGCCATGTCTACTTTGTAAAGTTAGCATTGCTGTCATGCCTTACCTCATGGCTGTTTACAATTCTATGTCCCATTAGAACCCAGCTATCCTTGGCCCGGTGGGGCGGCTCACGCCTGTAATTCCAGCACTTTGGGAGGCCGAGGCGGGCAGATCACGAGGTCAGGAGATTGAGACCATCCTGGCTAACATGGTGAAGCCCCATCTCTACTAAAAATACAAAAAATTAGCTGGGCATGGTGGTGTGCAACTGTAGTCACAGCTACTCAGGAGGCTGAGGCAGGAGAATCGCTTGAACCCGGGAGGCGGAGGTTGCAGCGAGCCGAGATAGCGCCACAGCACTCCAGCCTGGGTGACAGAGACTCTGTCTTAAAAAACAACAACGACACAAACAAAATCCAGCTGTCCAAAAGAAACTATCAACACAGTAAAGACAACCTACAAAACGAAAGAAAATATTTGCAAAACATGCAGATCTAATATCCAGGATCTATAAGGAACTCAAGCATATTTACAAGAAAAACACAACCCCATTAAAGTGGGCAAAGGACATAAACGACACTTTTCAAAAGAAGACATACATGCAGCCAACAAGCATATGAAAAGAAAACTCAGTATTACTGATTAGAGAAATGCAAATTAAAACCACAATGAAATACCACCTCACACCAGTCAGAATGACTAACAACTCAAAAATTAACATGCTGTCGAGGCTGCAGAGAAAAGGGAATGCTTATATACTGTTGATGGGAATAATTAGTTCAACCATTGTGAAAAGCAGTGTGGTAATTCCCCAAAGAGCTAAAAACATAACTACCATTAGACCCAGCAATCCCATTATTGGGTATATGCCCAAAGGAATAGAAATCGTTCTACCATAAAAACATATGCATGTGTATGTGTGCACTGCAGCACTATTCACGATAGCAAGGATATGAAATCCACCTAAATGCCCATCAATGGTAGACTGGATAAAGAAAATGTAAATATACACCATGGAATACTACACAGCCATACAAAAGAATGAGATCATGTCCTCTGCAGCAACATAGATGGAGTTGGAGACCATCAACCTTAGCAAACTAATGCAGGACAGAAAACCAAATACTGCATGTTCTCACTGTAAGTAGGAGCTAAATGATGAAAGCACATGGAGATGTAGAGGGAAACAGCAGGCACTAAAGCTTATTTGAAGGAGGGCAGAGGGTGGGAGGATGGGGGGACCAGAAAAAAAGAACTATTGGGTACCAGACTTAGTACCTGGGTGATGAAATAATCTGTACAACAAATGCCCATGACACACGTGTGCGTATATAACAAAATGCATATGTACCCCTGAACCTAAATAAAATTTTAACAAGAGAGAGATGGAGTCTCACTGTGTTGATCAGGCTGTACTCCCAACCCCTGGGCTCAAGCAAACTTCTCTTTTAGCCTCCCAAGGAGCTAGGACTCCAGGTGTGTACCATCACAACCCACTTTAGCCTTTTTATTCTGATGTTTTGACATTCGGGGCCTTACCGACCCTGGGGAGACTGCCCCTCCCAGGGTCAGTTAATTCCTAGATATAACCCCTACAAGACCGCCTTCTGTATGCAGACTAACGAATCCAGTGTCCATATTCTTAACTGCCTCCTTTATTAGGCTCTGACACTAGGCAAATATTCCCTAGTCCTAGTCACCCACGAATCAGGGAGCAGACACCTAGAGATAGCCTATACCCCAGAACCCACTGAAATTATTCAAACTGGCCAATCCTCAACCTGCTTAGCCTGCTTTCCCAGTGTTGCCCCGCAGAAGGCATTTCGTCTCATAAAAACCACAATAAAGGATCGTGCCCACATTTATGCCTTGCTCCCTCCACTTCCTGATTGACCCTGTGCTTCCCCATGTGGCCCTGCATGCTGTGACATGCCCTCCTTCTCAGGAATTGTAACAGACTATCTTTCCAATGGCAGTTGTCTTCTGATCTGTTGCTGATACCATATCAGAGTAACAATAATAAAACCTATCAGTTTTAAAAAAAAGTTATTTCTGGAGGACGATCCAAGATGGCCGTTTAGGAACAGCTCAGGATTGCAGCTCCCAGTGAAAGCACAGAGGGTGAGTGGACGCCGCGTTTTTATTGCCCACAGACAAGGAAATTCTCGGGCGGAGGTGCTCCACGGTCGACAGCGCCGCTGCTTTGCCCCACACGGCTGCTTTGTCGGCGCCCCGGAGCCGCGGTTCTCCGTACAAAATACACTGGTCCGGGGGCCCTTTT
>NW_016108192.1:243843-244607 GCF_001604975.1 Cebus imitator | reverse complement strand
GTCTACACTGCTTACCCCACCTTGCTCATTTCTTCCTTTCAAAACCACAACAGAGGCTTTCACGCATACCTTCCCATCCTGTTCCACCTGATCGGCCCTGGTGCTGCCCCTGTGGCCCTGCCTATTGTGCTGTGCTCCTGCATCTGTGGGTAATTAGCTCTTCCTTCAGTGGCATCGGCTTCTCTGTGTCATCCCTCGGTCATCCAAATCTTTTGGGTATTTGAAACACCTACCAAAGCCCAAATCTTATAATAGGTTCATTCTAACATGCTCTTACTGACACACCTGGGAGTTCTCCAAAGTGTGCATTCTCCCTCAGTGCAATGAGCAGTAAACTCAACTTCTTCACCTAAGGTGCTCCTGCTGGTCTTTGGCTGAAGGATATTCACACATTATTACTGCTTTGTCTATTTACTTCTTATATGTCTTTGAGGCTGGTTAAGGGAATGGGTTTGTATATTTATATGCTTGTGGATTACAAATAGATTTTTTAACTTGTAATTAGTCAAATCAATTATCATCATTCTTTATGGCTTTCCGCACTTTATTATGCTTAGAAAATTCTTCATAATTGTAAAAACCTCACACATATTTTCACCTAGAATTTTTCTAAGTGAGACAATGAGAAAAGAAGCATCTTAGGGTGAAAGGAAACAATTATTCCAAGTTGCAGGGAGATAAAGGATACTAATGTGCTGGAATTCTAAGGTTTAAATTCCTTGTTTCATAATTTTGGAAATGTGTCTACAGGGTCTGTAGATCAC
>NW_016108192.1:239325-240777 GCF_001604975.1 Cebus imitator | reverse complement strand
TTGAGATTCTGTCTCTCCTGACACTTTCTTTACTTCTATCAATTGCAGAGAGGGGTAATAAAATTTATACTGATTATGGGTAAAATCAGTCATGTTTTATCCATATCTGGCTCCAAAGTGTCTGCAGCCCTCTGTGAGGTAGGTGCAAATCGCTTCCTGGGAGGACAGAGCCTAAGAGACTTTTTGATTTCCCCAGATGAATACATTCCAGGGAGGTC
Organism: Cebus imitator; assembly: GCF_001604975.1. Classification (NCBI taxonomy): domain Eukaryota; kingdom Metazoa; phylum Chordata; class Mammalia; order Primates; family Cebidae; genus Cebus; species Cebus imitator. The sequence goes on along the minus strand of NW_016108192.1, from coordinate 240,559 downwards.
ATCTCTGAGCCCTGAGAAGCCTAGGGGTAAGAGTGTCTTGAGAGAATTGCAGAAAGAAAATGGCTTGTTCTTTTTGCTCGTTCTACTAAAGAGATGGTGTTCATACATCAGACCCAGGGAAGGACTCTCCAGGCCAGGGAGGACCCAGGGCTCTTGTGCAGCTCCTCCCTCGTGATCTGAGGTTTCCTCTGCTCTGCAGAGAATCCCGACCAAATGATGCCTCTCACCAAGCAGATAGGGGCAGTTTAGTCCTTTTGCACCCAGGAGGTACCTCGAGTCCCTTGCACTGTCCTGCAAGTTTCCAGCCTGTCTGGAAACAGGAAAAAAATGCATTCTGGTGGAGTAATGCAGTATTTTGGAGCTCACTGAGCCCAGGGCATCCACTGCTGATCTTCTGGCAAGGAAGGAGGTGCCCAGTGAGATTCTCAGCGCAGAGTGAGAAATCTCCTAAGGGTAGGAAGAAACAACCAGAACTGGGAAGCTATTCCTTATTTCACAGCAAGTGCAAACATGATGGGAAAGCATAGAGAAAAAGGAGGAAATTATAGGGAAAGGTGCTGGGGTGGGGCGGAGGTGACAAGGTGGGCGGGGTAGACCAAACCCAGCACTGGTGGGGGGAAGGAGAGAGAGATATAATCCTTGATTAGAAAATGGACACTTAAGGGTCAGTATAGTTACTGAGTGAAAAGGGTTACATATGTTTTAAGGACCTTAAAACGTGTTATACATTATCATTGGAAGTGCAGGGAGAAGAAGGGAAACTGCATAATAAAAGCAGACCCAGTGTAGTAGAATCAGCAGTCAGCCATGGAAACTGTTTTCAGTACCCTTTACCCAGGTGTGAGCCCTCTCACTCCTGGATTCCCCACTCTCCAGCACCCAGTTCCCTCTCCTGTAATGAACTGGGGTCAGGAGAAGAGATGGACAGATGGGCCATGCTGAAGGGCCGTCAGTCACCTGTGCCTGCAGATGAGAAACCGCAGCCTAACCTGACGGGAGGTCATGCGGAAAGGAGTTTGCACCCAGAGCCCCCAGCTCAGGATTTCCATCCCAACTCGAGATCTCTAAATACTGAGGGCTCTGAGTCTGGTTTGACCATGCGCCGCCTTCCCCACACTGTGGGACCCGGCTTTTCCTCCCAAACTCCACACTCCCTGATGCTGATACCAGGCTCAGGCTCATGGTGGACACCGCTCCATCCGACATGGCAACACTTTTGATTCCGACGCTTTGA
>NW_016108192.1:235513-237715 GCF_001604975.1 Cebus imitator | reverse complement strand
AAAAAAAAAAATCACAAAAAACTCATGTTGTTTGAAAAAGATTTACAAATTTGGGCCATATTCAAAGCTATCCTTGGAGCTTTGTCCTGTGGGTTGGGAAAGCTTGCATGGAGCCTATGATGAACTACTTTATGCCAACAAATTGAAAAACCTCGAAGAAATGGATACATTCCTTAGGTATATCACCTACAAGATTGAACCATAAAGAAATAGAAAACATCAACAAAGCAGTAATGAGTAATGAGATCAAGGCCATAATAAATCTCTCTCATTAAAGACAAGCCCAGAGCCTGATAGCTTCACTGCTGAATTCTACCAAACATTTAAAGAATTAATGCTAATTCTACTCAAACTATTCAGAAAATTTTGAAGTGGAGGGAATGGTTTCAAACTCATTTTATGAGGTCGGGATTACCCTGATACTAAAAGCATACAAGGACACAATAAAAGAAAGCTACAGGCCAATATCCCAGATCAACATAAATTCAAAACATTTACAACAAAATACCAGCAAACCAAATTCAACAACATGTTAAAAAGATCATGCACCATGATCAAGTGGGATTCATCCCAGGGATGCAAAAATCCTTCAATATTTGCAAATCAATAAACAAGATTCATCACATTAACAGAACCAAAAGCAAAAACCACATGGTCATTTCAATAGGTTCTAAAAAGGCATTTGTGAAATTCAACATCCCCATGATAAAAACCCTCCACAAACTAGGTATAGAAGAAACATAACTCAAATAATAAAGGCTGCATATGACAAACCCACAGCTAACATCACACTGAACAGAGAATATTTAAAAGTCTTTCCTCTAAGAACTGGAACAAAACAAGATGCCAGATTTTATCACTTTTATTCAACATAACGCTGGCTGGAGCCCGACTCAGTGTGTGCCACTCCAGAATGGGCTTTGCACCCATAAACCCAGCAGCATTGTGGGCTGCTGGCCCACCAGTGCATAGCTCACCCAGCTGAGCCAGCTGTCCTTGGCCTGCCAGGCCTCAGATCATGTACAGCCCAGCTTTCTGGGGCACAGGGACACTGGAACAGAATTTTAAGAAAAAATTTACTGAATTTTGGTGTAGTGGTGGTGAGGGGGGTGTTCTTGAATTGGTTCTATAATCTATTTATATTTAAAGCCACAAATGACTCTATTTCCAGTAGTACAGAGAGTGTTAATACTCAGAATATCACCATCAGATAGACCTAATCAAATACTTACAAGATCTGAGTGACCATGCATTTGAGACCTTAGAAGACCTTCGTTAAACTAGCAAGTATAAGGTGATTGTCTGATTGCTACCAATTGTGCTGGATGAAATGGGGAAAGAAAAAGATGAATTCAGGGCTGCAAACTTCCAGGTCATGAGCCATATAAATCTCCTAAAAGTTTTTGTGATTCCTTTGAATGAAATCTTAATCTCCTGTAGTTCCAGGAGGTTATTTTTATTTCTGAAAAATAAGCCCGAGTCTCATCCTGTGGGTGGCTAAATTAAAACACAAAACAAATCCCAATCTCAAAGAATATGTTATTTCAATGAAGGTATTGATTGGGAATAAATGGGATGCTGAAGATCGGAATGGGGACACCTGAGCAGATCCTGATGAAGCTAAAGACACTGAACTCCTAAATTCTGCCAAAAATTGTCAGTTATATTCAACACATTTGGTGAAGTAAATTCATCTTTGCCTAATGAAAAGGTAATGGTCTTCTCTAAGGTAGTTGCCTTCGAGACCCTGTGATTTCACTCAACATTTACCCCCAACACTGCTCTGTGATCCAGATGAGTAAATAGCCTTGAGTCCTAGCATGTCCTGGAAGGTGAGGTGGAATACGTCAGTACAATGGTTCTGTGAAGCAACGTGACAATGTCTATGAAAAGATTTAGAAACGTTTAAAAGTCTGTGACCTAATATTTATCATTCGAATAGTCTATGAATGTTTTTTTAAATTCCAAACATAGAGGAATCTTTCTATCTAAAGATGCTTGTCAAAACATTATTTACAACGAGACAAAATTAAAGCAAGTGGATCCAAAAGAAGTTGGGTTACATCTTCTTATCTGAAATGGGATGTGGCTTGTAAAAGTGTATAAGCTTTATGCAGAGTTTATAACATGGAAAACTACTTGTATAATAAGACATTAAAAAGCAATATCCAAGATAACTCACACATATGAATGCAACTTTGT
>NW_016108192.1:232313-233938 GCF_001604975.1 Cebus imitator | reverse complement strand
TAGCCATCATCACTATAGAGTTCCAGAGCATTTTCATCACCCTGAAGGAAACTCTGTACCCATTAAGCAGTCACTTTCCACTCTCCCCTGCCACCAGCCCCCAGCACCGTTAACCCAGTTTCTGCCTCTCTAGATTTGCTTCTTCTGAATATTTTATGCAAATTGAGTCATGCAATATATGGCCTTCTGTGACTGACTTCTTTCATTTGACATGTTTTCAAGGTTCATCCAAGTTGTAGCATGTATCTGTGCATTATTCCTTTTATGGTCAAATAATAGTCCATTGCAAAATAGATTACATGTTTTTTATCAGTTGATGGGCATTTTCTTTTACATTAAACAGAGAAAACAATAGAGGAGTTGCAAACCACCCCCTGTCCCCCACAATACTTGCTTCTCTTTTTACCTGAAGTTACTTTTAGCTGTGTACTTTTCTTCTTTCATATGGCTTCAAGTTGCTATCTAATATGCTTTTACTTCAGCATGAACTTAAAGGCTCTTTTTAGCATTAATTGTAAAATAGGTTTAGTAGAGACAAATGTCATCAGCTTTTCTTTACCTGTGAATCACTGAATTTCTCCATTATTTCAGAAGGAGAGTTTTGCCAGATATACAACTATCGGTCGACAGGTTTTTTGTTTTGTTTTGTTTTTCCCTGCACTTTAAGTTTGTCCTGCCAATGTCTTCTGAACTCCATGGTTTCTGAAGAACAGTTGGCTGTTAATCTCTTGGAGGATCCTTGTACTCAATTAGTCCCTTCTCTTGTTTTCAAGATGCTGTGTTTGTCTTTGACTTTTGACAGTTTGATTATAATGTCTCTCAGTGTGGACATCTTTTAATTTATACCGCTTTAAAAGTTTGAGTATGTTGGATAACCAGAGTCCTGTTTTTAACAAAATTTCAGAAGTTTAGAGTCTTTATTTCTTCAAATGTTCTTTCTCCCCACTTCTTTCTTCTCTCTTCTGGGGACTCCTGAAATGCATATGCTTGATGTTGCCTCTTGTATTTCTTCTGTTGATTTTTCTTCATACTTTCCCCCTTCTCCTCCTCAAATGGGACAATTTCAATTGACTTATGTTTACATTTACTGATTCTTTATTCTGCGTACTGAAATCTGCTCTTAAAGCCCTCCAGTAAATCTTCCATTTTGCTTCCTGTATATTTCAGCTCCAGAATTTCATTTGGTTCCTTTTCACAATTTTTACCTGTGTATTGATTTTCACCATTTAGTGAAATGTAGTTCTCCTGATTTTCTTTAGTTATTTGTCCATGGTTTTCTTCAGCTGTTTGACTATGTTTAAGACAGTTGGTTTAAAGTCATTGTCTAGTAAGTCAGCCCAGTGCTTGGCATTCTTCAGGAACAATTTATGTCCATTGCTTTTTCTGTGAATGGTCATACTTTCATATATGCATAACTCATGTTTTTTGAAGTTGAAAACTAGACATTTTGATATTATAATGTGTTAACTCTGAAAATTATATATTCTAAACTATTTTGTACAGACTGTGTTCTTTACTGTGTGTTGTCACTGAAGTCTCTGTTCTTTTAGCTCAGTGGTATTCTAGTGTTTTGACAGAGATTTCCTTAAATGTCTTGAACCAAAAAGAAAAAATTTCCAGTCTTT
>NW_016108192.1:187760-231778 GCF_001604975.1 Cebus imitator | reverse complement strand
GTAAGATCTGCTCAGCTCCATCTGGCACCAGGAACCCACACTGGGAACCCAGGCTGCTGTCTTCAAGACCACTGATGACCTGGAGAAGGAGAAATGGGCCAAGGGTAAGTTGTGATCCCACTAAGCTCTGCTACCGAATTCTAGTTATTTTTATTTTCTGCATTCACTTGGTTGCTATAAATCTTTGAAGATTTTGTGCTCACTTTGGCAGCACATATACTAAAATTGGAACGACACAGAGAAGATTAGCATGGTCCCTGTGCAATGATGACACACAAATTCATGAACCATTCCATAAACAAACAAACAAAAAAGCCTTTGAACACTGTTCAGAGTTTCAATACACTTGATTGTCAACCCAATCAGAATATCTGTTGGTGCAGTCCAGGAATCTGTGGTTTAACAACTCTCCCAAGATTGTGTGTGTGTGTGTGTGTGTGTGTGTGTGTGTGCTGATGTTTCACAAGTGCCATCTCTCTTGTGTTGGGCTGGGCTCCTGGAGTTCCCTATGCCACAATGTTTTCTGATGTAACTCCCCTCAGTTGGTTTTGAATTGTGCTTATGCATCACAATTCCTGGCCTGTTAATTATCTCCAGGAAACATTTTTACTTGGTAAACATTTATCAACCACCTACCTTATCCTGGCTACTGTACTCCATGGACTTGAGTATGAGAAAAAGAAATCAAACTTCCTCAGACCTCATGGATGGCACAGCCTAGGTAGGGATGTGAAGACGGATGAGGAGATAATAATACAACATATTAAGTACTTTACATTATTTTTTCATTTGAACTCTACATTATTAATATTTTATAATGTCAATATTCATTTACGTGTACCTATGATTACCTTTCTTTCTTTCTTTCTTTTTTCTTTTTTCCCTCCCTCCCTTCCTTCCTTCCATCCATATTTTATGACCTAAATATTTTTAGAGTAGGAATTTTGCCAATAAACCAATGGTCCCAATTATTTAAAAATGTCCTTATTTTACTCTTATTCTTGAAAGGTGGATTTGCCAGCCACAAATTTCTCCTTTCACATTGCTTTTCCCTGAGCTCTTCTATGATGCTCTTTCTTCCGGTTGCTGTAGGTAATTAGGAGAAATCAGCTACATTCTAACCCAGTTGATGTTCAGATGATCTGTGTTTCTGCTGTGGCTACCTTTAAGTTCACCATTTGTCTTTAGCATCTGACACTCCAGGGCAGTATGAGTAGATGTTGTTCTCTTTCATTCACAGAGTTATACATACATTTGCTTAATCTTTAACCATAATCTCTTTATGGAATGCCTCCTTCCATTTACTCTCTTTCCATGTTCTAGGAATTTAACCAGTGTTAAACTTTATTCAGCCATCATATTCACTGTGAAACCCAGAATAATAACTTCACAAATATATCCAAACCTTAAGCCCCAGAACTTTTAAATATGTTACCTTACAGAACAAAAGGGACTTACAGATATGATTAAGGGTTTGGACTTTGTGATGGGGAGATTATTTTGGATTATCTTGGCAGGCCCAATCTGATCACAACTTCTTCTTTTATTTTAACTTTTATTATAAATTCCAGGGTATGTGTACAGGTTGTACAGATTTGTCACATAGACAAATGTGTGCCATGGTAGTTTGCTGCACATATCACCCCATCATCTAAGTATTAAGTCCAGCATGCATAACTATTTTTCCTAATACTTTCCCTCCCTCAAGCTACTCCATGACAGGCCCAACTGTGTGTTTCTCCCCTGCTTGTGTTCATGTGTTCTCATCAGTCAGCTCACATTTGTGAGAACATGCTGTAGTTTGTTTGTTTTGCTATATGTGAATTAGTTTGCTGAGGATAATGGCTTCCAGCTCCATCCATGTCCCTGCAAGGGATGTGATGTTATTCCTTTTTATGGCTACATAGTATTCCATGGTATGTGTGTGCCACATTTTTCTTTATCCAGTCTATCATTGATGGGCATGTGGGTTGATTCCATGTCATTGTTATTGTGAATAGCGCTAATGAACATATGTGAGCATGTATCTTTGTAATATAATGATTTATATTCCTTTGTGTGTATACCCAGTAATGGGATTGCTGGGTCAAATAGCATTTCTGGTTCTCAATTTCTGAGGAATGGTCACGCCATCCTCCACAATGGCTGAACTAGTTTACGTCCCCACCAACAGTGTATAAAAGCATTCCCATTTCTCTGCAAACTCACCAGCATCTGCTATTTCTTGACTTTTTAATAATCTCCATTATGACTGATGTGAGATGATATCTCACTGTGGTTTTGATTTGCATTTCTCTAATGGTCAGTGATGAGAAGCTTTTTTTCATAGGATTGTTAGCCATCTTCTTTTAGAAAGTCTTCTTTTGAGAACTGTCTGATTATGTCCTTTGCCCACTTTTTAATGGGGTTGTTTGTTTTTCTCTTGTAAATTTATTTAAGTTCCTTGGAGATTCTAGGTATTAGATCTTTGTCAGATGGATATATTGCAATTTTCCCCCTCACTTTGTAGGTTGTCTGTTCATTCTGGTAATTGTTTGTTTTGCTGTGCAGAAGCTCTTTAGTTTAATTAGATCCCATTTGCCAATTTTGGCTTTTGTTCCAACTGCTTTTCATGTTTTTATTGTGAAATCTTTGACTGTTCCTATGTCCTGAATGGTATTGCCTAGATTTTCTTCTAGGATTTTTATAGTTTTGAGTTTTACATTTATGTCTTTAATCCATATTAGTTAATATTTGTATAATGTGTAAGAAAGGGGTCCAGTTTCAATTTTCTGCATATGGCTAGCCAGTTCTCCCAGCACCACCTATTAAATAATAAATATTTTCCTGGTTGCTTGTTTTGGTCAGGTTTGTTGAAGATCACATAGTTGTACATGTGCGGTCTTATTTCTGAGTTGTCTATTATGTTCCATTGGTCTATGTGCCTGTTTTTGTACCAGTGTCATGTTGTTTTGGTTACTGTAGTCTTGTAGTATAGTTTGAAGTCAAGTAGCATGATGTCTCCAGTTTTGTTCTTTTTGCTTAGGATTGTCTTGGCTTACAAGTTTTTTTTGGTTCTATATGAATTTAAAAATAATTTCTTCTAATTCTGTGAAAAATGTCAATTGTAGTTTAATAAGAATAGAATTGAATCTATACATTACTTTAGGCAGTCTGGCCATTTTCACGATATTGATTCTTCCTATCCATGAACATGGAGTCTTTTTCCATTTGTTTGTGTCATCTCTGATTTCCTTGAGCAGAGGTTTGTAGTTCTCTTTGAAGAGGTCCTTTAATTCCCTTGTTAGCTGTATTCCTAGGCATCTTATTCTGTTTTTTGCAACCTTGAATAAAAGTTTATTCATGATTTGACTCTCTGCTTGTCTGTTGTTGGTGTATAGGAATGCTTATGACTTTTGCACACTGATTTTGTATCCTGAGACTTTACTGGAGTTATTTTTCAGCTTAAGAAGCTTTTCTGCTGAGACAATTGGATTTTCTAGATATAGGATCATGCCATTTGCAAACAAAAGCAATTTGACTTCTTCTCTTCCTATTTGAATATCCTTTCTTTCTCTTACCTGATTGCCCCGGCCAGAACTTCTAATACTATGTTGAATAGGAGTGGTGAGAGAGGGCATCTTTGTCTTGTGCTGGTGTTAAAGGGGAATGCTTTCAGCTTTTGCACACTAAGTATGATATTGGTTGTGGGTTTGCTATAGATAGCTTTTATTACTTTGAGGTATGTTTCTTCAATACCTAATTTATTAAGAGTTTAAAAATATGGAATGCTTCAAAAATTTGTGTGTCAGTCTTGTGCAAAGGCCATGCTGATCTTCTCTGTATTGCTCCAGTTTTAATCTATGTGCTGCCAAAGCGAGCACTGATGACAAGTTCTAAAAAGTGGAGATAACTGAAGAAATGTGGGTGAGAGTGAGTGTTGGATTTCATCTGTAGTAATTTTTGTATCTAGTGATATGTGATTATCTCTGACTTTTATTCTTTAATTAAGTGGTAAAATGCATTACAGATTTAAAGTTTAAATATTCTTGTATTCTTGGGATACATAATCTGGGCAGGATATTTAGTTTGTTTACAGCTCATTGGTGGACACAGCCTAGTACTATTTTTCTTAGAATTTTTACATCTAATTGCTTAGAAGTGATTATCCTATCATGCTTTTCTCTTATGTATTCCCTAGCTGGCTTTAGAATCTATGTGATTTATGCATAAACAATAATGAGTTCACTGGCTTTCTCCATGTTTCCTCATTCTCTTGAATATTATGTATAAGTTCAGTAACCTTCTTTGAAGTTTTGGTAGAACTTATCTGTAAAACATTCTGGATATGCCTGAAGGGAAGTAAAGTTTTGCAACCATTTTAACTTCTTTACTTGTAGTAAGTTCTTCCAGTTGGCATAATCTTGTTCATTGTTTCACAATTACTTAAACCTCTACTGTATCTTTAGTGGCATATTTATCTGTCATGATGCTATTTTATTCCAAATTACCACTGCCTGTTTTATTTTTTCCTCCAAATAAACAGCTGCTTTTGGCATGCTGGGCCCTCAACAGTGGCAGCTGCCAGGTCATCCCTGGTGAGTGTTGACTCAATTGCTGTGCTCATGCAGTGTCCATCTCAGCCATCATGGCCATTTTGTGCAGGGACTCCATGAGCAAAACCTCTATGGCTGAGTGGCCTCATCCATCAAGCCATCTCTCCCACCTTATTACAGGGAGCTCCATCCCCTAAAGACCCTCTGGGAGGCATCCACACACAACCACTATCTTCACACATTCTGCCTATAGGAGGAGGTCTATGTGTACCTCTCTCCTCCACCTCCCAATTTTCCAACTCTGTTTTCTTCAAGTTGGTGACTGGCCAGCCAAGCCATGAGCCACTGCCCATGACTCATTCATTCATGCACTACTGCGGCATCATTTCACATCCTCCACTTCCCGTGGGCCTGTTTGGGTTTTGATTCCTAGTTCCTGGCTCAACAGCCATTTCCAAAGTTGTTCTGGTGTCAGCTCCCAAGCCTACTGCTCTTGTTGCAGATTCTCCTCTTTATATGTATTTATTTCCTGGAATTAAAAAAAATTGCACTCGTTTCCAAGGATGTGTAGTAGGAGCAATTCTTCTTACTGTAGATAGAATTGCCTCAAAACACCAGAAATGTTTATTTGAGTGAAGCACAGCATGCATGGAGAAAGGAGGACAACCCACAAGTGGGCAGTGGATTTTCACAAAGTGAACACTCGGGCAAACAACACCCACATCACAGTACAGCCATCACAACCTCCCAGAAACACCTTTGGGACCTACTTTGTCATGAACCACCCTCCCCACCCTAGAGTAGACACTCTTGATTTTTCAGCTCCATCAAGTCGTTTTTCTAGTTAGTATTTCATCTAACCTTTTTTCAGGTTTCTTAGTTTCCTTGCATTGGGTTAGAACATTGTCCTTTAGCTAGGAGAAGTTTGTTATTACCCATGTTCTGAAGCCTGCTTGTGTCAATTCATAAAACTCATTCTCCATCCAGTTTTGTTCCCTTGCTGGTGAGAAATTGTGATCCCTTGGAAGAGAAGAGGTATTCTGGTTTTTGGCGATTTCAGCCTTTTTGTGCTGGTTTCCTCCCATCTTTGTGGATTTATCTACCTTTGGTCTTTGAAGTTGGTGACTTTTGGATGGAGTCTCTGAGTGGATGTCCTTCCTGTTGATTTGAAGCTATTTCTTTCTGTTTTTTAGTATTCCTTCTAACAATCAAACCCCTCAGCTGCAGGCCTGCTGACGTTTGCTGGAGGTCTGCTCCAGACCCTGCTTGCCTGGGAGTCACCCACGGAGCCTGCAGAACAGCAAAGATTGCTGCCTGTTCCTTCCTCTGGTAGCTTCATCTCAGAAGGGTACCTGCCAGATGTCAGCCAGAGCTCTCCTGTAGGATATGTCTCCCGGTCAGGATAAATGGGGGCCAGGGAGCCACATGAGGAGGCAGCCTGCCCCTTATCAGAGCTCAAGTGCTGTGCTGGGAGATCTGTTGCTCTCTTCAGAGCTGCTGGACAGGGATACTTAAGTCTGCTGAAGCAGAACCCACAACCACCCCTTTTCCCAGGTGCTATGTCCCAGGATGGTAGGAGCTTTTTAAAATAAGTCCCTGACAGGCTACCGCTTTTTTTCAGAGATGCTCTGCCCAGCAAGAAGGGAGCCTAGTCACTGTCTGCCTGCAGAGGCACTGCTGAGCTGCCGTGGGCTCTGCCTAGTTGCTGTGCAAACTTCCCAGGGGCTTTATTTACACAGGCAAGGTTAAAACCACCTACCTGAGCCTCAGCAATGGGGGACACCCTTCCCCTCACTGAGCTCATGTCCCAGGTTGAACTCAGACTGCTGTGCTGGCTGTGAGGATTTCAAGCCACTGGATCTTAGCTTGCTGGTCTTCCTGGGGGTGGTACCCACTGAGCTAGATCACTTGGCTCCCTGGCTTCAGCTCCCTTTTCTTCAGGGCAATGAGCGGTTCTGTCTCACTGGAGTTCCAGGTGCCACTGGGATATGAGAAAAAAATAGGAAACTGCTGTGGCTAAAACAGCCACCCAGTTTTGTGCTGGAAACCCGGGGAGCTGGTGTTGTAGGAACCAGAAGGAATCTCCTGGTCTGTGGGTTGTGAAGACCGTGAGAAAAGAGCAGCATATGAGCAAGAGTGCTACAGTGTCCAGAAAAGCCCCGAATGGCTTCCCTTGACTAGGTGAGGGAGTTCTCCAGCCCCTTGGCTTCCCAGGTGAGTCGACACACCCTGCCTCAGTTGCCCTCCTTGGGCTGCACTCACTGTCTAACCAATCCCAGTGAGATGAACCTGACCTCAGCTAGAAATGTGGCGATCACTTGCCTTCTGACTTGCTCTCGCTGGGAACTGCAACCCAGAGCCGTTCCATTCGGCCATCTTGGCAGAAGTCCACTCTTGATTCTTAACACAGATTAGTTCTGCCAGTTCTAGTTGAATGGTATTATGTAGTCACCATCATGTCCCTGGGTCTCATCATCTTGACGTGTGTGGTCGTAGCCTATTCACTCCCATGGCTGTCCAACATTCCACTTTATAATAGCTCACACTTCTTATCCCTTCACTATTGATAGACAATTGTTTTGTATCCAGATTTTACAAATTGTGCTGCTATGAATAATATTTTTATATGTTTTGGCACACACATACACACATTTCTATTGGTTTATAACTAAGCGTGCAATTGCTAGGTCATTGGTAAGTAGATGCTTGGCTTAGTCTCTCAAAAAACAAGTTTCTTGTAGTAAACAGAAGAGGAGGGTAACTCTCTTACTATAGAAATTATCAGATAATAAGTGAGGAAGGAATGAGAGACTGAGACTATAATAACTCTTTTGCAACCCATCATGAATTAACAGATTTAGCCATTGAAGAGCAATAATAATTAATAACACAATACAAGAAAAAACTAATGTTTGGTTCTTCCTCTTGATGGAAGAACAGAATCCAGTACTACCATCAAACAAGTCCAAGTGAAAAAGAAATCAAGCCTGAATATTAGCTAACCTCCATAGTCAATTACCAATTTAGAGGCAATACAGGTAATAGAAATGCATATCGAACTATGCCTTGGGGAGCAATCAACAATATGCACACTATGGGAAGCTCTACCACACAATATACATTTCAAGGAGAATCTATAAAATAAAAGAGAACAAAACATATTTCTAAAGGTAAAACTAAATTATAATTTTAGATGATAAAATTATAAAATAGAACAAAGAAGTGATCATAAAAGTTAGAAGAGAAAGAGTTTACTGCTGGGCTGGGGCAAATGATGGGGCTTCTGGTTTGCCCTGCAAACATCTCTCCCTGGTGTAGTGCGTGTTTACTTTTTATTAAAGGACACAAATTTTAGACAGTTTTTTTTTCCTTTTGGAGTCCTATATTTTATTGTATGACACAAAGGCTAATGAAAAAATAATTTATAAAGTATAGTTCCTGTTTTGCACAAAGCCTCCTCCACATTTTCCTCTCTGGACACCGAGCACCCAGAACACCCAGCAGCCCCAGGACGCTCAGCAGGGTGCCCTCATTTCCAAGTGTGCATGCAGCTCACAAATCACCAGAGGCAATATGCAGGTCGACTCCTTGACTTTAGGAAAAACCTGATAGGACACAGCTGAGGGGAAGCCTTCCCCGCCGCCTGCAGGCTCTTGGCCATCAGTGTAGCGGGAGCTGATCCTCACCTCTCCACAGGCGCCTTCGCGGCCAGAGCCTCTCTCTACATGGGGAGTAAGTCCTGGCCCTTCCCCTGAACACGTGACATGGATCTCGCCAAAGGTGAAGATGACACCATTCCTCCCCCAGTAACCTCACGCTTCTTTTGCTTTACAGGAAAGTTGACTCAAGCTGGTGTCCAGGGAAGAAATCCCAAGTGCAAAGGAGAGGTGGACCTTAGGGCTATGCGTGATCTGAAAAAGGAAGCGCATGAACCACCAGGTGGCGCTGCTGCACCGCTTCTGCTCCCAGGAGGTAGATGCCCAGGATGAGCTTTAAAGTGGAGAGAGGGGTGTCATTGCTCTCCCTCCAGGTTCCAAGTAAAAAGCTTCCTGCCCAGCCCGTCTCGTTCTCCTTGAATCCCCAAAGCCAATGAGGACTGTCTCCTCACTTCCCTGGACTAGGCTTTTTAACACTGGAAAGTGGATGCGATTTCTACTTTCAGCATGTCCTGATTTATTGTGTTGCCAGTAAAATAAAATCAAAATATACATTGAATAAATAATAACCAAAATAACCTATAGTGAGCAAAGGTTTACAATGTATTTTTTAGAGTCAAGATGTCCCTCTGTGACTGCGCTGGAGTCCAGTGGTGCAATCATAGCTCACTGCATCCTTGAATTCATGAGCTGAAGGGATCTTTCCACCTCAGTGTCCCCAATACCTGGAAATAAAAGTGCCCACCACCATGCCCAGGTAAGGGTACTTATTTTTATTTTATGTTTTAGAGAAGAAGGTCTCATATGTTGTCCAAGCTGGTCTCCAACTTCTGATCTTAAGCAATCCTTTTGCTTTAGTGTCCTGAATTGCTGGGATTACAGGCATGAGCTGTCATCCTGGCTCATACTGTACTGACACCACCATGGTTTCTTTCTCCAAGTGTGGACACAGCAGCAGACACCCCTTGTCTCTTGGGTCAGGACACTGGGTAGAGTGGAATAGAAAGGCAACAGAGTCACTGCAGAAAGTGCCCACGTGGAAGAGGTCCAGCAGGGAGGGCCAGTTGTCCCAGGGCCACCATATTTAGGGATAACTCCTCTTTCTGGGCAGGACTGTTTTTTGACTACCTTTGTATTCATAACAGTTCTGAAATCATAGGATGGTGAGACTCAAGACTGGCTAAGATTTTTTTTTTTTTTTTTTTTTTTTTTTCAAAAAAACCATCTTTTTTTTTTTTTTTTTTTTTTTTTTTTTTTGTGTGTCTCACTTTCCTTAAGAATTTAACTCATTCTTAACATTTCATTGTTCATTTTCAGTTAATAATGTACTAGTACCCATAAATATAGAAAACTTGCAACCATTTATCCTCTAAAAAAAGTTCATCTTTTATGATATAGATATTGTATGTAATATATCTATATAGGTTATAAGCCCCACAAAAAAGAACTTTTTACTTTTTCTTATCTTTAAACAATTCGATGTATATAAAGTAAGAGGAAGTGAAGGGAGCAGGATAGTCTTTTGCACTTAGCTCAATATTTACCATTTTCTATCATCTTCATCTTTTCTGATAATCTCATTTCCCACCTGGTATCACTTGCCGCTAGCCTGAAGAATTTTCTTTACCAGTTGTTACTGTGCAGATCTGCTGGTGACAAATTCTCTCAATTTTCTTTTACCTAAAATATCTTCTTATTTTGCCTTTCCTTGAAGGACATCTGTGCTGGATATAAAATTCTTAGTTGACCTTTTATTCTTGCAGCACTTTAAAAATGTTATTGTACTTTCTTTTGTTTGTATGGTTTCTAATAAGAAGTCATTGGTCAGGACAAGAGGAACAGAGAAAGAAAAACTGGGAAAATAACATAGTAGACCTAACACTTATCACATCAATAATGACAAAAACCTACATGAATCAACACTCCAATGAAGAGCAGCAATTGTGTGACTTGGTTTAAAAAAAACACAGAACCAAACTATATGCAGTTTCCAGATATGCACTTTCTTTCTTTCTTTTTTTTTGTAACTTTTATTTTTAGTTAAGGGGTACATGTGCAGGTTTGTTATATAGGTAAACTTGTGTCATGGGGGTTTTCTTGTACAGGTTATTTCTGTACCCATTACTGCCCACCCAAGTATTAAGCCTGAAAAACCATTAGATCTTTTTCCTGATCCTTTCCCTCTTCCTACCCTCCACCCTCAAGCAGACCCCAGTGTGTGTTGTTCTCCTCTGCATGTCCATGTTTTCTCATCATTTATCTCCCGCTTATAAGTAAGAACATGTGGTATTTGGTTTTCTGTTCCTGCATTAGCTTGCTAAAGATAATGGCCTGCAACTCCATCCATGTTCCTGCAAAGGACATGATCTTATTCTTTTTAATGGTTGCATAGTTTTCTATGGTGTATATTTCCCACTTCTTCTTTTTTTTTTTTTTTTTTTAGATGAAGTCTCACTTTGTCGCCAGGCTGGAGTGCTGTGGCATGATTCAGCTCACTGCAACTTCTGCCTGCCGAGTTCAAGCGATTATCTTGCCTCAGCCTCCCAAGTAGCTGGGACTAGAGGCACACGCCACCATGCCCAGCTAATTTTTGTATTGTTAGTGGAGATGGTGTTTCACTATGTTGGCCAGGGTTTTCTCCATCACTTGACCTCATGATCTGCCCCCTTTGGCCTCCCAAAGTGCTGGGATTACAGGCAGTCACATTTTCTTTATCTAGTCTACTATTGATGAACATTTAGTTTGATTCCAAGTCTTTGCTATTGTGAATAGTGCTGCAATGAACATATGTGTACATGTAAGACATGCACTTTCTTTTTTAATTTAATTTATTTTATTTTACTTTAAGTTCCAGGACACATGCAGAACCTGCAGGTTTGTTACATAGTCTGCCATGGTGGTTTGCTGCACCTATTGACCCATCCTCTAAGTTCCCTCCCTTCAATCCCTACTCCCCAACAGGCCCTGGTGTGTGATGTCCCCCTCCCTGTGTCCATGTATTCTCATTGTTCAGCTCCCACTTAGAAGTGAGAACATGCGGTGTTTGATTTTCTGTTCCTGTGTTAGTTTGCTGAGGATGATGGCTTCCAGCTTCATCCATGTCCCAGAAAAGGACATGAACTCCTTCCTTTTCATGGCTGTGTAGTACTCCATGGTATATATGTACCACATTATCCTAATCCAGTCTATCATTGACGGACATTTGATTTGGTTTCCTGTCTTTGCTATTGCAAACAGTACTGCAATAAACATACATGTGCATGTGTCTTTATAGTAGAATGATTTATATTTCTTTGGGTATATGCCGAGTAATAGGATTGCCGAGTCAAATAGTATTTCTGGTTCTAGATCTTTGAGGAATGGCCACACTGTCCTCCACAATGGTTGAACCAGTTTACATTCCCACCAACAGTGTAAAAGTGTTCCTATTGCTCCACAGCCTTGTCAGCATCTATTTTTTCTTGACTTTTTAATAATTGCCATTTTGACTGGCAAGAGATGATATGTCATTGTGGTTTTGATTTGCATTTCTCTAATGATCAGTGATATTGAGCTTTTTTTCATATGTTTCCTGGCCACGTAAATGTCATCTGAGAAGGGTCTGTTCATATTCTCTGCCCACTGTTTTATGGGGCTGGGTTTTTTTCTTGTAAATTTGTTTAAGTTCCTTGTAAACAAACATGTGAGTTCTCATCATTCTTGTTTAAACACCTAACAGGAATCCTAACCGGTGCAACATGGCAGGACAATGAAATAAAAGACCAATAGAAGGACCAGGCATTGTGGCTCGCACCTGTGATCCCTGCATTTTGGGAGGCTGATCACTTGAGTTCAGGAGTTTGAGACCAGCCTGATAGTGAGACTGCATCTCTATTAAATACAAATAATTTTAAAAGAAAAAAGATTGATAGATAGAAAAGGAAGAAACAAATATCTTTCTTTGTCACCAGCTTCATTACATATGTAAAAAACACTAGGGAATTTGGAAAAATTCTCTGAATTAATCATTGAATTCTCCAAAAAGTTCATAATATGTATGTAATAAGTCACTTAGATGAACATGAAAAGATAGCAAACAATACTAGTCATCAAGAAGTGCAGGTTAAAACCACAATGAGAAACCACCCACCACACATCACCTAGAATAGGTAAAATTAAAAAGATATATGATAAGTCTAAATACTGGCAAGAATATGGAAAAAATAGGAAGGTCTGATACTGCTGGTGCAAATGTAAAAAATGTTGCAGTCAATTTGTAAAGCAGTTTGGCAATTTCTTATACAGCTACCCATCCAATACCACATGACCCAGCAATTCCATAAATATGCATTTATCTAAAAGAAGTAAAAATGTAAGGCCATACTTGTGAGCAGTTATTTATAATGGCTTCATTGATAACAAACACTAACTGGAGTAATTCCCATGTCTATCAACTGGAGAATAGAGAAACCAATGAGCAAACTGGGAGTCCAGCAACACTGGGCAGCTGCTGAGCAACAAAAAAGGAATGAATGGCATCATCTCAAACATTGTTATGCTGAGTGAGAGACCAAACAAAGGACTACACATGATTGCATGTCCATGAAATTCTAGAAATTTCACTCTTGCAGTCAAAGAAAGCAGAGCAGTTGTTGAGTAAAGGGAAGGTAGTGAGGGTAAGAGGCAAGGATTAAATAGAAAGGGGCATAAAGACAGTTTTTAGGGAAAAGGAATTGTTCTCTACAGTGCCACAATTTGAGAGTGACTGGGCAACGGGAGCTGAGGGGACAGGAGGGTCTGAGGGATGAGAGGGGCAGAGAGAAGGGCTGGTGAAGCAGGAGGTGAGGAAAAGGAGAGAGGAAAGAATTCTAAAGCAGTGGAAGGGCCTAGGAGGGGGTTCTTTGCTTTCGGTGTTTAATACAATTTGTGGGACTGCCTAAAAGCTAATGGCTTCCCTATGATTTTTTTTAAAAAGGGCTTCAAAAATAGCAAGTGTCTGAATAAAATATGCACACTGCTTACATGTGCCTAGTTCACAAAAGCAGGCAGTGCTTGAGCATTGTTGAAGAGCATTGGGACTGCACCGACCACTGGCAACTTTGAGGTGATGACTACAGGCTCCCCGATCAATATACAGTAGCAAACCTGCTTCTTTGTATTCAGGAGATGCTCTGGACTCACACAGGGAAACTCCAGCTAGGGAATGAGATAATTTTAAATGCAACAATCAAGAGTCACAGATCCATAGACGGGGAAAGTAAAACTTAGGAGCTTTGAGAGTTTAACTGTAATGCTGTTTTGACACAGGTCTTTTACGATTAGAATTCTAATTATTCAGGGCTTACCAATATTGTGCTACCTATTGTATTAATAAACAAAAAGGAAACGGATCTCTATGAGAACCTCTATCTGGTTGCTTCAGACAAAACTTCACCAGGTTTAGAGAGAAAACCCCTGTCCCTACACCCCCATTCCCAGGGCGAGCTCACTCTCTGGCATCAAGTTCCCCGTGGTGAATTTCCTTGTACAAGAATCCAAGTGGAGAGGTAAGGAGTGGGTGGTAGGGAGTCCAGTTCAGGGAGGGGGATTCCAGGAGGATAAATGAAGGGGAAGAGGCTGGGCGAAGCCTGGGGATCTCCCTCTGGTTTCCACAGACAGATCCTTGGCCAGTGTGACAACGAGGCTTGGTGTAGAAGAGGGATCAGGACAAAGTCCTAGTTCCTGGGCGTGGCTCTCAGGGTCTCAGGCGCCGAGGGCCCTGTCTGTATTGGGGAGGCACAGAGTTGAGGATTTCCCACTCCCCTGAGTTCCACTTCTCCCAACCAGTCAAGTCCTTCTTCCTGGATACTTATGACGCCTCCCCAGTTCTCACTTCCTTTGGGTGCCGGGTTTCTAGAGAAGCCAATCGGCGTCGCCGCGGTCCCGGGTTCTGACGCCCCCAGTCACCTACCTGGACTCAAATTCTCCCCTAACGCCTAAGCTGGAGTCATGGCGCCGCGAACCCTCCTTCTGCTGCTCTCGGGGGCCCTGGCCCTGTCCAAGACCTCGGCAAGTGAGTTAGGGATCGGGAGGGAAACGATCTCTGCGGGGAGGAGTGAGGGGACCGTCGGGCGGGGACGCAGGACCCGGGGAGCTGCCCCCAGAGGAGGGTCGGCAGTCTCAGCCCCTCTCGTCCCCAGGCTCCCACTCCTTCAGGTATTTCAGCACCGCTGTGTCCCGACCCGGCCGCGGGGAGCCCCGCTTCATCGCCGTGGGCTACGTGGACGACACTCAGTTCATGCGGTTCGACAGCGACGCCGCGATTCCCAGGATGGAGCCGCGGGCGCAGTGGGCAGAGCAGGCGGGGCCGGAGTATTGGGACGGGCTGACAGGGATAGCCAAGGCCTGCGCACAGGCTTGCCGAGTGAACCTGCGGGACATACGCGGCTACTACAACCAGAGCGAGGCAGGTGAGTGACCGCGGTCCGGTGCGCAGGTCACGACCCCTCCCCATCCTCCACGGACGGCCCGGGTCGCCCTGAGTCTCTGGGCCCAACATCTACCCCGAGGCTGCAGAACCCGCCCGTACCCTGGACGCGGGAGAGCCCCAAGGCGCCTGTATCCAGTTTCATGTTCAGTTTAGGCCAAAATCCCTGTGGTTTGGTAGGGGCGGGGCTGGGTGTGCGGCGCTGACGGCAACGGCGGGGCAGGGTCTCACACCCTCCAGGTGTTGTTTGGCTGCGACCTGGGGCCGGATGCGCGCCTCCTCCGCGGGTACTACCGCATAGCCTACGACGGCAAGGATCACGTGGCCCTGAAGGAGGACCTGCGCTCCTGGACAGCCGCAGACACTGCAGCTCAGGTCACCCGGCGCAAGTTGGAGGCAGAGAAATATGCAGAGCAGTTGAGGGCACAGCTGCAGGGGGAGTGCGTGGAGTGGCTCAAAAGACACCTGGAGAGCGGGAAGGAGACGCTGCAGCGCCCGGGTACCAGGGGCAGTGGGGAGCCGTCCCCATCTCCTAAAGATCTCCCGGGATGGTCTCCCAGGAGGAGGGGAGGAAACAGGATCAGTGCTAGAATATCTTCCTCCCTTGAATGGAGAATGGCATGAGTTTTCCTGAGTTTCCTCTGAGAGCCCTCTCTGCTCTCTAGGACAAGTAAGAGATGAAGTCTCTGAGGAAATGGAGGGGAAGACAGTCCCTGGAATACTGATCGGAGTCCCCTTTGACCCCTGCAGCAGCCTTGGGCGCCGTGACTTTTTCTCTCAGACCTTGTTTTCTGCCTCACACTCAATGTGTTTGAAGGTCCGATTCCAGCTTTTCTCAGTCCCTGGGCCTCCAGTCAGGTCACGACCAGAAGTCGCTGTTCTTCCCTCAGATACTAGAACTTTTCAAAGAATAGATTATCCCAGGTGCCTGTGTCCAGGCTGCTGTCTGGGTTCTGTGCTCCCTTCCCCACCCCAGGTGTCCTGTCCATTCTCAGGGTGGTCACATGGATGATGCTGGAGTGTCCCATGAGAGATGCAAATTGCCTAAATTTTCTGACTCTTCCCATCAGAACCCCCAAAGACACATGTGACCCACCACCCCACCTCTGACCAAGAGGCCACCCTGAGGTGCTGGGCCCTGGGCTTCTACCCTGCTGAGATCACACTGACCTGGCAGCGGGGTGGGGAGGACCAAACTCAGGACACAGAGCTTGTGGAGACCAGGCCTGCAGGGGATGGAACCTTCCAGAAGTGGGCAGCTGTGGTGGTGCCTTCTGGAGAAGAGCAGAGATACACGTGCCATGTGCAGCACGAGGGGCTGCTGGAGCCCCTCACCCTGAGATGGGGTAAGGAGGGGGATGGGTAAGGAGGGGATGAGGGGTCACATCTCTTCTCAGGGAAAGCAGGAGCTCTTCTGGAGCTTTCAGCAGGGTCAGGGCTGAGGTCTGGGGTCAGGGTCCCTCACCTTCCCCTCCTTTCCCAGAGCCGTCTTCCCAGTCCACCATCCCCATCATGGGCATTGTTGCTGGCCTGGCTGTCCTAGGAGCTGTGGTCACTGGAGCTGTGGTCACTGCAGTGATGTGGAGGAGAAAGAGCTCAGGTAGGGAAGGGGTGAGGGGTGTGGTCTGGGTTTTCTTGTCACGCTGGGTATTTTAAACCTCAGGTTGAAGTGTTGCCTGCCTCATTACTGGGAAGCATCTTCCACACTTGGGCCCAGCCAGCCTGGGGCCCTGTGTGCCAGCACTTATTCTTTTGTGAAGCACATGTGACAATGAAGGACAGATGTATCACCTTGATGATTATGGTGTTGGGGACCTGATTCCAGCAATCACGAGTCAGGGGAAGGTCCCTGCTAAGGACAGACCTTAAGAGGGTGGTTGGTCCAGGACCCACAACCACTTTCTTGGTGTTTACTGATCCTGCCCTGGGTGTGTAATCATGGTTCTCGAAACTTCTCTTGGGTCCAAGACTAGGAGGTTCCTCTAAAGTCTTATGGCCCTGCCTTCTCCCTGCCCTTCACAGGACATTTTCTTCCCACAGGTGGAAAAGGAGGGAGCTACTCTCAGGCTGCGTGTAAGTGGTGGGGGTGGGAGTGTGGAGGAGCTCACCCATCCCATAATTCCTCCTGTCCCACATCTCCTGCTGGTTCTGACCAGGTCCTGTTTTTGTTCTATCCCAGGCAGTGACAGTGCCCAGAGCTCTGATGTGTCTCTCACGGCTTGTAAAGGTGAGATTCTGAGGGTCTGAAGTGGGTGCGGGGTAAGGCAGAGGGGAAAGGACGGGGTAATGGTGGTTATTTGATTGGGATGTTTTGAGTGTGTGGTGGGCTGTTCAGAGTGTCATCACTTACCATGACTAACCTGAATTTGTTCATGACTATTGTTTTCTGTAGCCTGAGACAGCTGCCTTGTGTGGGACTGAGATGCAGGATTTCTTCACACCTCCCCTTTGTGAATTGAAGAGCCTCTGGCATCTCTTCCTGCAAAGGCATCTGAATGTGTCTGAGTCCCTGTTAGCATAACATAAGGAGGTGGAGAGACAGCCCACCCCGTGTCCACCGTGACTCCTGTCCCCACGCTGATCTGTTCCCTCCCCAGTCATCTTTCCTGTTCCAGAGAGGTGGGGCTGGGCATCTCTATCTCTGTCTCAACTTCATGGTTCATTGAGCTACAACCTCCTACTTCCCTACGGAAAATAAAAATCTGAATATAAAGTTGCTTTCTCAAATATTTTCCATGAGAGGTTGATGGGTTAATTAAATAAGTCAATTCCTAAAATTTGAGAGAGTAATAAAGACCTGAGAACCTTCCAGAGTCCGCATGTTCGCTGTGCTGAGTCTGTTGCAGGTGGGGATGGAGAAGGCTGTGAGGAGCCGAGTGTGGACTGGGCCTGTGCCCAGTTGCTGTTAAGTCCATCATGAGCTTTATGTGGTCAGTCCTCAGCTGGGTCAGCTTCACTGCTCCATTGTCCTTGTCCCCTTAGTGGAAACTTTTTCAGCTGAAGCTGTGACCACAGAGGCTCACACATCACCCATGGCGGCCCCTGCACACAGGAGTCTCTGTGTTTCTGAGACAAATTTTCAGACCCATTTCAGCTCCTGGCCTCCTTCTAGGGCTCCTCTTCTGCTCTGCTCTCCTGCCCTCCTGCCCTCTCTCCCTGCCCTGGTTCCAGTGATTTTGGTGCTGGCTCCAATCCCAACTCATGAATCTAAAGCAGAGGCTAATTTAGACACATTTGTTTGTGAAATTGGACCCATAATCAAGGACTATTTCCTGAAGAGAGAAGCGTGATTGTGTGTTGCAGTGTGCAGGTGTGTGTGGGTTGGGAGCTGGTGTGGGGGGAGGGATGGGGGAGGGAGGATACACTAGCAGCTCTGCTGAGATAAGTACAGGTGGCTTCAATGTCAGTGTGAGGGGTCCTTGTGCTGTAGCTGCCAAGAAACAGCACTTGGTCTGAGTCTATGTTAATAAAGATACTGCCTTTAGAATAGGAGATGCTCTACAGTAACCTTCGTTGTCAGCCAGACATAGGACAGAGTGGTTCTCCGTATGGGGAGGATCATTGAAGTAAAATGAGAAAAATCTCTAATCTTGTGGAGCGTGTGTTCCAGTGGGAAGAGGCAGATGATAGATACACTATAATCAGAGCAAGGAAGGAAAGTGCTAGAAGGTGGGAAGTGCTATGAGGTAGGTGATCCAGGGTGTGGGCAGTGGGCGCAGGGAAGGTGGCTGTTGTGTTGGGGTAGTCAGTGTGTGCCACGTTGCAAAGGTGACCTTTGAGGAAAGAGTTGAGGGACATGAGGAGTGTCCACAAGGATATCTGGCAAAGTTCTTTCCAGGCAGGGAACCTCCGGTACAAATGCACTAGGGCAGGAAGGTGTCTGAGTTCCCAGGAGAGGAAGGAGCCCGGGAGGGCTGGACAGAGATAATCTGAGGTGAGGTCAAAGATACAGCCAGGGCAGGTGGGCCTGGAGGGCGTGGAGAAGCATCTGATCCTTGCTCTGAGTAAGACAGGGAGGTAGCGGACAGTATTGAGCAGAAGAGAGACATGGTACAACTTCTCTTTTAAAAGGATCTCTGACTGCTGTGCTGAGAACAGAATTGAGAGGTGAGGAACAAGGGAGGTAGAAGGGAAAACAGTGGGAAGCAAGTGCAGTATTCCAGGCTGGAGATGTTGTTACCTTGACTGGGGTGTGAGCGGGGGAAATAGTAGGACGTGAGGGGATTCTGGATGCATTTTAAGATGGACTCACAGCATTTGCCAATGGATTGTATCTGTGGTGTGAGAAAGACGAATCAAGGACACCCACAGTTGTAAAATGAGTAAGTAGAAAGAAAGGGTGGAGCTGCTGTGGAAATGGGGAGACTCTGGCAGGAGTATACTGAGGAGGGGGCAACCCAGGCACTCAGTGGAGGAGATGTCTACTAGGAATGCAGGTGAGGGAGCTGGGGTGGCAGTTGGACAGACAACTCCAGAGTTTAGGGGAAATGAGAAATAGACTGGGCTGGATAAATAGATTTAGGAGGTCACACCATATAAACAACACTTAAAACCTTAAGCATGGATGAGGGCACCAAGGAAGTGACTAGCTACGGAAGAGAATGAGTACAAGGACTGAACCCTGGACCTCCAGTTCTAAGGGAACTGATCAGACCACACCCAGAGCAGACTGCACAGTTCTGACCCCATGCCTAGAGGACACTTAGACAAGGACCTCCGATGTGCACAGGGATCACCTGGACATGGTGCTGAGATCCAAGAAGTCTAGGTTTGAGCAAGAGATTCTGGATTTATGACAAGACTGGAGCCTATGTTTCTGGTCTCCAGGTCAGGAACACCGGGATCCCACATGTCTGAGCATCAGCCTCCCTGTAGTGCTTGTTATGTAAGTGATGTCTTGGTCTTGTGCGTAATACTCTGAGACAGGAGTTCTGGGAGGCAGCCCGAGTATTTTCTAAGCCTCTGCCCTCCCTGTTGGGAGCCATATTGGGAACCACTGATACCAGAGATCAGAGTGACCAGGGTGGGTGAATGGGGTAGATTTTCAACCTTGTGTAAAAGAATATTTTTCTCTCAGAAACAAAAGACAGGAGGTATATCATCAGTTATGAGATGTGATTCCCTGTTGATCTCTCCACCAATGAGTAGAAGCCAGGTAGACAATTCAGGATGTGGCTCTCACACAAAGAACACCTCTCAGTGCTGCTCTCTGACACTGGGCCACACACCGATTTCTCACCCACTCCTTGGAGCAAACTATGGAAAACAAATTTCTGTAATCTACACATAAAGTAGTAATACATGGTATTGGGGGCTAATTTTATTGTGGGGAAGGCCACAGAACCAGGCTAAAAACTGCACATCCAAGAACAGAATCCACAGCCCACCCTGGATCAGGTCCCTCCTAGGAACAACTGCCCCTGCTGCTGAGCACAGACGCTGCTGCTCACACCTCTGACACCCTGGTGCTGGACACTGGACCCTAAGGCTAGGACGGATGTCACTACTGCACCTGGAAACTGGACATCACCACTACCACTCAGCCATCTTTACTAAAATGCATTCTGCGCAGTCCCAGCTCTCTCTGTCACCTCATTCTGGCTCAGATTCTGGCAGTGATATGGGAGTTAAGAAGACATTATTTAGGCAGATAGTGAGGGTACAGAAGTCCTCAGTAAGGTTTTTCTTTTAATGAAACACAGCCCCCAAATCGTTTTCTTTTCTAACAAAGAGCAGCCTGTAAAATTACTACATCTAACAAGAGAGATAGATTCCACTACAAGAATAGTGGGGACTTCAACATCTAAACTTCGGCATTAGATAGATCATCTACACAGAAAATCAAGAAAGAAACATTGGATTTAAACTGAACTTCAGACCAAATAAAGCTAACAGATGTTTACAGAGCATGCTATCTAACACTACAGAATATACATTTTTTTCATGAACACATGGAACATTTTCCGGGAGAGAGCCTATATTAAGCCACAAAACAAGTTTCAACAAATTTTCAAAAATTGACATCCTATTAAATATCTTCTCTGGCCACAGTGGAATAAAACTAGAAATGTACACCAAGAGAAACATTGGCAACTAGACAAATACATGGAAACTAACAACATGCTCCTGAATAAACATTGAGTGAACAGAGAAATTCAGATGGAAATCAAAAAGTTTGTTGAAACAAATGAAAATGGAAACACAACATATTAAAACCTGTGGGATACAGTTAAACAGGGCTAAAGGGGAAGTTTACAGCAGTAACTGCCTACCTAAAAGGAGTAGGAACATTACAAATTAGCAATATAACAATGAAACTTAAGGAACTAGAAAAGCAACAAACCACATCTAAAATTAGAAGAAAAGAAATAATAGAGATCAGAACAGAACTAAAGACTTTTAAAAACCATGTAAGTGATCAATACAGGGAAATTTTGTTCTTCAAGAAAATAAACTAAATTGATAAGCTACTAGCTAGACAAACCAAGAAAAACAGAGAGTAGACTCAAACAAAATCAGAAAAGAGAAACACTACAAGTGATACTACAAAAATATAAAAGACCATTAGAGACCATTATGAACAATTCTGTACTGACAAACTGGAAAACCTGGAGGAAATGGATAAATTCCTAGAAACACGCAACCTGTCAAGATTAAATTAGGAAGAATAGAAAACCTGAAGGCCTAACACATATATGAACCATTCTCGAAGTGGGCCCCGACCCACCCTGTGATTATTTCCTCAGCACTGGTTTGCAAAATTGAAATAGACTTACTCAGCAATTAGCAGAATCTACAGATTGGTTTCTTTTTCTAACTTTTATTTTCAGTTCAGGGGCACAAGTGCAGGCTGTTTTATAGGTAAACTTGTGTCGTGGGAGTTTGCAGCAGAGATTATTCAGCCACACAGGGTTTAAGCCTAGTACCTATTAGTTATTTTTCCTGATCCTTTCCCTCTTCCCACCCTGGACCTTCTGAAAGGCCCCAGTGTGTGTTGTTCTCCTCTCTGTCTCTATGCATTCTTGTCACTAAACTCCCACTTAAAAGTGAGAACATGCAGTATTTGCTCTTCTGTTCCTGCATTAATTTGCTAATGACTTCCAGTTTTATCTATGTTCCTGAAAAGGACATGATCTCATTTATTTTGTTGGCTACCTAGTATTCCATGGCATATATGTATCACATTTTCTTTATCCAATCTACCATTGATGGACACTTAACTTGATTCCATGTCTTTGCTATTGTGAAGAGTGCTGCTCAACATGTGTGCATGTGTCTTTATAATAGAATTACTTATATTTCTTTGAGTATAATGGTATTTCTCTCTTTAGGTCTTTGAGAAATCACCACACTGTCTTCCACAATGGCTGACCTAAATTGCACTCCCACCAACCGTGTATAACGGTTCCTTTTTCTCCATAACTTTGCAAGCATCTGTTATTTTTTGACTTTTTAATAATCGCTGTTCTGCTTGGTATGAGATGGTGTCTCATTGTGGTTTTGATTTGCATTTTTCTAATGATCAGTGATGTTGAGCTTTTTTTCTTGTGTTTGTTGGCTGTATGTATGTCCTTTTGAGAAGTGTCTGTTCATACTCTTTGCCCACTTTTTAATGGGGTTGTTGTTTTCTTGTAAATTTGTTTAAGTTCCTTATAGATGCTAGATATTAGACCTTTGTCAGAGGCATAACTTACAAAAACATTTTCCCCATCTGTAGGTTGTCTGTTTTCTCTGTTGATAATTTCTTTTGCTGTGCAGAAACTTTTTAGAATTAGATTCCATTTGCCAATATTTGCTATTTTTTTTTTTGCATTTCAGTAATTTTATTGAAAGGTATATCCCTTAGTACTAAAACATAATGGTAGTTGGTTAGTTTACTTCTGCCAACTCAAAATTAACAATGACATATTCAAAATATTGAAATTTATCAGCCTTTTGGGAAAACTAAAAAGTTACCCATAAAACATAGTTTATAAAAGTTAAGGATAAGACAGTGGTTCTTTGGTTTTTCATTGTGTATTGATCCATACGTGATGTCAAATTGGTTACAGCCAATTGGTTACAACTAATTCTGGATGGACTCAGGCTATACAGTGCACTGAGTAACTGTTTACAACACTTTAACATTGCACTTCTTACATGTGCTGACTGACATGGAGAATCTTAAATACTACCTCAGCAGACTCATTCATAGTTATGAGGGTCTCTACTTGCTTTTCTTAAGACTTTGTTTTAGCACAGTAACAGCATCAGTGGAAGTATATTCTCTTTTTAAAAAACTGCCATCACTTCTAATTTAAAAATAGTCTTTAGCTAAAAATCATCTGGAGTGTTGAATCTAGCCTGAACTTACCTTGCTGTGGGAAAGCAAATTTTCTAATTCATTCTGAGTTACTAATACAGTAGAAACTAATTTTTTATGGGATTCAGTTTGAGGCAGTAAGTTCTATATAAAAATTTTATTATAGATACAAATGTCACCTGTTTTCTAGAAAAAAATATTGAAGATAATGAATATGCCGAACTTTCTAGGTCTGTATTTTTCTTTATATAAAATGCCCTCAAATTTAAATGTAATTCTCATATAGGAATAAAGTCCACATCTTTGGATTATCTATTACTTGCATCATGGGGTGTGTTTATGCTGCCTAGAATGTTAACCCTTATTATGCCTTAAAAGCGCATTTGTGAAATGTTGCTTTTGAAGTAAACCTCATAACTTAAAATTTAATATTTAAATTAAGTAAGAGTAGGATTAGAATAATGAGAGTGATTGAAGCTGTGGGAAGACCGATAGTTGATGGTATTAGTATGGCTCTTCTGATACCATTTTCAATACCACCTAAAGATATTGATCCAATACTTAAGTTAGATCAATGATAGAAATGAAAATTCAGTTTACCTTCTCAGGCTTGTCATTAGCATTTCACATTTAGGCTTTTAGCTTTGATTTGAATGCTTCACAGACAAATTCAAATCTAAACATAATTCCACTACAGTGTAACATTAATTAGGCAGTTTTCTGAAGTCTGAGCCCATCATGCTTATCTCGTGATGTTTTGAGGCTTCATAGCTCAAATTGTAATATTATGGAATCTATAGAACAAACTTGTGGAGAAGGGCTTCAGAGAAGTTTTTTGGTGCTGTAATAATCCATTTAAGGAACCATTTCAGGAATTGTTGGAAGGTGAGTTATTCTGTAGTAACTATGCTTCAATTGCCATGCAGTACACCCAGAAACAATCCATTTCAACTTCTGAATATTTGGTTTGGAACACTTGTTTAATGAATATTCAGTTAAACGTTTGGATACAAACTCTTGCCAGAAGGTCAAATCTCTGCCATTTATGTTGGAATGTTTGTGAAGGCATTCCGCTCCTTCTGTTAACTGTACACACTTCTGTGCTTGGATCTCTAATCCAGCGATAGACAATGCCAACACAGAAGGCTTTGCTTTGGAAATACGATCCTGCAATGACATGCCTTAAGTTGAGCTTCTAGTCTTTCAAAATTAATGCTATTTCTCCTTTCAAATGGCAAGTTCTCCTGAAGGAGTGAATAACACAGTTGCAGAAATTGAATGGCAGTAGTAGCTTTGACTTTCCAACACACTTTCTCCAAAACAAACTTTTCCATCCTCATCAAGTCTGAAACCGTAAACCCGTATTGACTTATTCAGATCAAGTCAGTTGGCAATGGGACATTCCTTTTCTCTTCTATTGATTTTACAGCCAAATAGAAGCAGCTCAGTCCAACACACCAAAGGTGGTTTACCCCAGGATATCAGATCCAGGATGCCTAGGAGGAGAGGGGACTTGCAGGCAAGAGGAGAGAGGCCTGGGTAGAGGGGCTGTCCTGGGTGGAGTTCTCAGCAGTGCCGCTGAGATGACTTGGCCCTGATCAGGTTCAGCTCGAAGCCCCAATATTTGCTTTTGTTGCACTTGCTTTTGCTAACTTTGTCATGAAATCGTCACCCATGCCTACGTCCTGAACGGTATTGCCTAGGTTGTGTTCCAGGGTTTTTATAGTTTTGGGTTTTACATTTAAGTCTTTAATCCATCTTGAGGTGATTTTTGTATATGGTGTAATGAAGGAGTTCAGTTTAAATCTTCCACATATGGCTAGCTAGTTTTCCCAGCACTATTTATAATCAGGGAAACCTCTCCCCATTGCTTGTTTGTGTCAGGTTTGCTGAGACCAGCTCAGTCATGGAGATCCCAACTCAGGTGGAGCTGAAGGAATTAAGAGGCAGACACAGAGATAGAGAGCAAAAAGTTATGGGACAGACATGGGGCCTTGGCATTCCCAGCTGAGAGCCTCGAACAGAGACTGACCCACACATTTATTGACAGCAAGCAAGTGATGATTATCATTTAACTAAAAGCATTCTCCTTAGAGAACACAGCATTCTTTAGTGGCAAGAAACAGGCTCTGGTGTGCTTACCTACTGCAGCTGGAACATGTGTAAGGCACATGTGGCTCATGCTATTGTTTATGGTTCAGAAGCGCCCCCTCCCAGCGGTCTTCTGCCCAAGAGCCATTAGGTCTTTCTTTCCAGCTCCAGTAAACCAACAATCTCTAGCAATGTGCATCACTGCCATCACGGGGCTGTCACAGTGCTATATTCTGTTTATGGCCAGTTTCTTTAAGGCCTGTTCATGCCAGGCTTAGGGCCTGCTCTCAAATGTTCCCTTTCCATTTTGCAAAGCGATAAGGGCAAGAGTAGCTTTATCACAGTGGGCTACTTCTCGCGGGATTCGGGATCTGCAATAGCAGACTATACAAAGACAAAAAATACAGATTAGAAGAACAACCATTTTTGAAATCACAGAATCTCCCAGTGTTTTTATCCACTTGAGCGTATTTATGGCTGCTAATCCATCAGGGGGCTCCTTCAAGCACTTCAGTCTCTGGCATTACTGTTAATTGTGCCTGGGAGGCTTGAAATACCTGCTCTTTCAGTTTTGCAATATCCAAAGAAAAATTTCCAGTATGACCCTGTAAATGTCTCTTAACTCCCATTCATGTTCTGATTCATTATAAAGGTGAGGAGTAACACAGAAATCAGAAGTATTCCAGTCACATTTTAGTTGCATTCTAAACTCATTACTCGATCTCCCAACCATACAACAGTTTGACGGAGATCATCAATCTGATTAGCTATGTTCTGGTCTATTTTGGTATGAGGATTCCACAGTAGAGTAGAATTCTTCTGCCAACTATTTACATAGTCTGCTGTTTGCACTGTTGAATGCAAAGCAACTCCAGCTACCGC
This sequence comes from Cebus imitator, assembly GCF_001604975.1. Lineage (NCBI taxonomy): Eukaryota > Metazoa > Chordata > Mammalia > Primates > Cebidae > Cebus > Cebus imitator. Next base: position 205,867 of record NW_016108192.1, on the reverse strand, counting down.
AACCATAGCTGTGACAGTAACCTTGTTTCCTGACACACTTTCCCTAAGCTGTTTTTGATGGTCTGGTTCATTCTTTCCACTCTTCTGGAACTCTGAGGTCAGTAGGCAGCATGCAGTTTCCAGGTGATACCCAAGACCGTTGCTGTTTTCCAGACTAAATCTGCCACAAATGCTGGTCCGTTGTCTGATTCGATGCACAGTGGCAGTTCAATCCTAGGGATAAGATCTCGAAGCAGTACACGGGTTACTTCATGGGCCTTTTCAGTCCTAGTAGGGAAGGCCTCTACCCACCCAGAGTATGTGCACACCAGGACCAACAAATACTTGTGTCCCCCACACCTGGCCATTTCAGTAAAATCTACCTGGAGATCTTCAAACAGAGCTGCTCCATAAGCTTGAATGCCAGGGGGAATAGTCGGACCTTGCCTTGCGCTGTGCTGTTGACAGATAATGTATCACTGCACCACAGTTTTGGTCAGGCTGATAAGTGTGAGATGTAAAGGTACCAGCCTAACAACCTCTCAAGTGAATCTTGACCTAAATGAGTGTTTTCATGTATGGCTTGTACAACCGCTGCCCCTAATAGCTGTGGTACTGCTATTCTTCCATCTGGCAGCCGGATCCATCCTTCTTCAATCAGTTGTCCCCCCTCTGTCTGGAGAAAGTCCTTTCCCTCCTTAGAGTAAGTAGGCACCAAGCCAGGTATCTGGGGAATCAGAGGGCCTGTAACTGCTGCTCTGTAGGGAGCAGATGCTGCTTTATGAGCTGCTGAATCAGCTCGGGAATTTCCCAGGGTCACGGAGGTGTGGGCCCGCTGATGTCCTTGGCAATGCACGACCTCTACCCTCTGGGGCTCCCAGACTGCTTCTAGCAACTGCAAAATTTCATGTTGAAAGTTTATTTCTTTTCACCCTAAATTTAACAGGCCATTTGCTTTGTACAGTGCTCCATGTACTTGGAGAGTCAGAAAGGCATATTGAGAGTCAGTGTAATTGTTTACAACCTTATCTTTACTCAGCTCTAGGGCTCAGGTCAGAGCAATAAGTTCAGCCTTCTGAGCCGAGGTGCCCTGAGGCAGGGACTTGGCCTCGATTACAGTGTCCAGAGTTACCACTGCATAGCCTGCACACCTTTCCCCTCATGGATTAGCAAAGCTGCTCCCATCCACATACAACTCCCAGTCTACTACTGTCCATGGCTGATCCCAAAGATCAGGCCTGCTGGAATAGGCTGAGTCCAAGACTTCAACACAGTTGTGTTCAGCCAGGCCCTCTGACATCAGGAGTAAAGTGGCGGGGTTTAAAGTGTTGCAGACCTGAATCGTGATGCAGGGATTTTTACATAGCATGCTCTGGTATTTAGTCAGCCTAGCATTTGTTAACCAATGATGCCCTTTGGTATTCCTTAGAGTCACTACTGCATGAGGTGCCTTGATATTTAAGTTCTGTCCCAGAGTTAGCTTATCTGCTTCTTGTGCTAGCAGAGCAGTTGCTGCCAGGGCTTTTAAGCATGGGGGCCATCCCTCGGAAACTCCATCCAGCTTCTTGAAGAGGTAAGCTATAGGCCTGGGCCAAGCTCCCACTGTTTGGGGTAGGACCCCAACTGCCATTTTTTTCTTTCTGCCACATATAACATGAAGGGCTTTGTTAAATCAGGCAGCCTCAAAGCTGGAGCTGACATAAGTTTTGTTTTCAGTTCCTGATAAGCCTGATCCTGCTGGGATCCCCATTCAAAGGGCTTCTTGTCTCACTGCTTTGTCACATATTATAGGAGTTTGGCCAGTACTGCAAAGATCAGAATCCACAATCTACAGAAACCCATGGTTCCCAGGAACTTCCTCACCTGCCTTCTAGTCTTGGGTTCTGGCAGGTTGCAAATGACTTGCTTCCTCTCTACTCCTAGGCTGCATTCCCCCTTCTGGATATTGCACTTGCTGTCAGCAAATCTGGGCTTTCTTGTTAGACACTTTAAAACCACAGTCCTCCAGGTGCCAAAGTAAGGTATCTGTTCCTTTTGTGCACCCGACTGCTGTGGGGTGTCCCAATAAAAGGTCATCAGAATATTAGAGCAGGATACAGCCTAAGTTTTTAGCCAGAAACTTTTGGAGGTCACAGGCTAATGCCTCCCCAAGGATGGTGGGAGAGTTCTTGAACCCCTGGGGGAGCTGGGTCTAGGTGTGCTGGGTGGTTACACCTGTTTCTGGATTTTCCCATTGAAAAGCAAATAGTTTCTGACTTTCCAAAGCCAGCCTGATGCTAAAGAAAGTGTTCTTTAAGTCCAAGCAGGTGAACCAGCTATCCTCTGCTGGCAATAATCCTAGCACTGTGTATGGGTTAGGCACAGTTGGGTGCAAAGTCACTGTAGCCTGATTAACCAGGTGCAAGTCCTGCACTCGCCTGTAGTCTTTGGTCCCTGGTTTAAGAACAGGCAAGAGGGGGGTGTTCCATGGAGACTGGCAAGGAACTAAAATTCCAAGGTCTTTTAAGTGCTTTAGATGGACCTGAACGCCTTCTAGGGCCTCTCAGGGAATTGGATATTGCTTTTGTCTAACCAGCTGAGCCCTAGGCTTGACTTCGATAAGCAAAGAGGCCTGGTTGATTGCCAGTCAAGGTGGATTGTCCTCTGCCCAGACCTTAGGCCATAGTTTTGTTAATGCAGGCTCTATCTCCTGGTCTGGTTTGGTTAAGAAGAATCTCCACTCTTCCTCACAAGGCATGTTGAGGGCCATTATGACCCCAGTTTTGGGCAATGCCAGCTGTAAGATGCCATTCTCAGTGAAGGTTAGGGTTACCTGTAGCTTACTGAGCAGATCCCTTCCTAGCAGGGGCAAAGGGCAATCAGGCATGTACAAGAACTGGTGAATTACCTTATGCCCCCCCATCTCACAAGCCCGAGGCAAACAGAAAGATTGTTTCCCTGACACTCCAGTAGCTCCAACAATATTCGTTGTCTTCTTTGACAGGGGGGCCAGAGGGTGGTTACCACTGAATATTCAGCACCTATGTTGATGAGGAAATCAATGGTCTTGCCCCTCACTGTCATTCTGACCATGGGCTCCTTGGGGGCAATGGAGCCCGGTCCCCTTCAGTCCAGTGGTTCTTCCACTAAATTAAACAGAGCCACTTCACTTTTGTCTGAAGCCTCATGCTCAGGGTCTCCCTGTTTTCCTGGTAGCTGGGGACACCTGTCCTTCCAGTGCCCCACTTCTCTACAGTAAGCGCACTGATCATGTTGCAGGCACCAGTGGGCAGACTGGGAGGCTTTCCAGGAAATCCCTTTTTCCCACCCTCTTGGGGGTGTTCCTTCAATAGCGGCAGCTATTAAGTCAGCATTTTGTCAAGCCTGGCGCTTGGCTTCTCTATGACTCTCTCTACAGCTCACCACCTCTCAGTTTACAAACACTTGGTTAGCTATTTTCAATAACTGTGAAGTATTCATGCTGACAAATCCTTCCTGTTTCTGCAATTTTTGTCAAATGTCTTCTGCACACTGACTAATATCATATTTATCATGTGTTGGTTTTCGGGGCTCTCAGGATCTAAAGAAGTATACGTGCAGTAAGCTTCACACAGGCTTTCATAAAATTGAGTGGGGCTGTTCTCTTTTCCTTGAATAACCTCAGAGATTTTATTAATGTTTGTAATTTTCTGGGCCCCCTTTTTTAAGCCTTCCAGCAAGGCTTCTCTGTACCAGATTAGACATTGTATGCCCTCTGGGGTGTTTGGATCCCACTGGGGGTTTGTCCTCAGTGACTGGACACTGGCATACTCTCAGGAGTTCTCATAATCTGTAGGAACATGCTCCTGCAGCCAATTAGAAGTGGCTTGGAGTACACTCCTCCTTTTGTCTGTGTTAAAAAGATACACAAGCACCTGGTGGTAGTCAGCCCAAGTGAGATTATGAGTCTGAATAACAGTTTACAGTAGGTCAATGAGAGTCTGTGGCTTCTTGGTATAAGATGGGTTGTTATTTTTCCAGTTGATAAGATCAGCCAAGGTGAATGGCAGGTACATGAAAACATGCCTTTCTACCATGTGGCCATCCTCACTCACTCCTGTGTACCTCCGCTCTCTTACAGACATCTGCACCCCTGCCTTGGGTCACAGATGGGCTGCCAGAGGGGGAGTTCCTTCTGGGAAGTGGGTGGCAATGGGAAGAATTTTTCTGTATTCTCTTTTGTCTACTCTGGGTGGTTTAGGGGTGTGCAACTCTGGTAGGGGTGCTGAGGCTTCTGGCACAGAGGCAGGGAGTCCTTGAGGAGGAGGAGCATTACTGGCAAAAACTCTTCTGCCACCAGATCTGCCAGGACCTTGGGAGTCATTGTTTCTGCCACTGAACCTGCCCAGACCTTGGGAGTCCGAGTCTCTTGGCTGGGTGGGGGTGGTTTCTAGCAGTTTGTCCCTTGGCCACTAAAACAGATGCTGTCTGTCCTCTTAACCACCTTGGAGGGTTTAAAACTAACTGCAGCCGTGAGTCTATGTACTGAAATTGATCAAGGTGTTCTGGCTCACAGCATATAACCTCATGTCTTACTTTGGAGACAAGAGACCTGTCTAGGGTCCCCTCTGAGGGCCAATCTACCCCAAATGCTGGCCAATCTACCTCACATAAAGTCCTTAATTTCTCTGGTGTCATAGCTACTCTATAATTTCCACTAAATCCCTTCTTGAAATTTTTCAGCATGGTCTCTAAAGGTCTCTCTTGCTATGAGTATGACCCATGCCTATGTGCCAAAAAACAGTTCTCACAGTTAAGAGAGTGTTGCTTCACCCACAGCAGTTCCCACCTAGTGAGACACAGTACACACTCTCTGATTCACATTGGCTTCAATCCTTTTACAATGCCTAAATAGCAAAGGCTCCTCCACTTAGCCTTATGTGGCCATCTCTAATTCCAACCAGCCATACAAATTGCTAGGAGTATGAGGCCCCCCCTCTAATGGGGTCTGATCCTCCCACCTTTCACTGCTGATGAGTCCAGTTGAATCCTCCACACACACACACACACACACACACACACACACACACACACAATCACTCTCCTCCCTCCACCCAAATCAAAACCATAAGCAAAAGCTTCCAAGGTTAGTTACAAAAGGAGAGAGAGAGATAGAGTGAGCCAAGTTGAAAAGTGCCAAATGTGGCACACATGGGTGATCCACACTTCCACCTAATGGAGGTGGGCAAGTTTCCCAGGACCAATCCTATTGTGTTTCTGTTGTCTGAATGTTCCAAATACCCATTCCTTCTCTGTGTTCAGCCACTGGGTGGATCGACACTGTGGGGGCTTTCCTGCTCTGCTCTGGCGAGGATTTCTACCAGGCAAATACCTGCCTGAGAGCACTCTCAGGAACTGTGTCACCCCAGTGGATGGGAGCCCCCCCACGGGTGCTCTGAAGGGCTAGGCAAATCACCTGGGAGGCTTTTCTGGCTGTCTGCCAACCAAAACACATTTCCTCGACAAGGAACCAAATGAAGCGGAATTGGTCATGAGAAACAGACCCCTCAAACACTGAACTGGGAAGGAAGAGGTATTTATTATTATTATTATTACAGCCAGGAGCCAGGTGACAATTTGTCTGAATGACCAAGCTCCCCTAACAAAGAGAAGCTCTGCCTTTATATAGGCTTACATTCTAGATATTAAACATGAAAGAATCTTAGGTTTACAGCCTTAGAAATTACAACTGAAAGGATTTTGGGTTTACAGTTTTAGAAATCACATATGAAAGGGTCTTGGTCAATGGACAAGTAGGGTGGAGGTTTGATCTTGTTTAAGTAAAAACAATGTCTTCCAGAGAGATTTCCGAACACCATGCCTGCTATTTACAGGAAGGTGATTTAGGAGGTGCCAGTTGGCCAGCCTTTTCTTCTATTGAAATGCAGTGTAGAAGTCAAGGGGGAGGTGATCCTAGATGCCTGAGTCTCCTTCCTCATCTTGGCAGTTTGGACATTGTTGAATAATGGCTTTAGCCTCTCTCCAGGTAATATTATACCTTCGTTTAAGACCAGAGCCATCTATATGAGTCAAAGTGTGAAAGTGTTCGGGATTTAAAAATGCTGTATCAACCAAGTGATCTGCCATTTGATTCCCTGCAGTTAAAGGTCCTGGAAGAGATGTGTGAGTCCTAATATGAGTGATGTAAAAAGGGTGCATTCTATTCCTAACTGCAGTTTGTAACTTGGTAAGTAAAATAATCAGTTGTTCATCTGTATTAAATCAGAGCTGAGCATTTTCAATTAATTGTGTGGAATGAACCATGTATGAAGAATCAGAAATTACATTAACAGGCATCTCAAAAGCAGTTAAGACTTCAATTACAGCTACTATCTCTGCTTTTTGGACTGAAGTACACAGTGTTTGAAAAATTTTACTTTTTGACCCAGAATTAGAAGCTTTACTATTGCTAGATTTGTCTGTGAAGACATTTTCAGCAACTTCAACTGGTTTAGATTTAGTTCTTCTAGTGAGAATCCCTTTAGTTAATTTAAAAAGTTGAAATAATTGTCGTCAGGCCTTCATGTGCAAGCCCAGACCCAGAGAGTCTAAAGTCCTGCCTGCCTTGGCTGACCTCCCCCCACCCACTCCCTGCCTGCATTGACTATTATCCCTGATTGCCCAGGGGAGCTTCCCTTGACATAAGCTTCCCCTCACCCCATCCTGCCATCTTAAACTGTTATTATGATAATGTGAATACTCCTCACCCCACCCTACAATCTTAACTAATCTTATCCCACCCACCATTGTAACTGAACTGATGGTGATGTATACTCCTTGCCCCTACCCCCACCACTGTAACTAATCTTACTCTTTAACTTTCCACTGCCCACCCCAAACCTATAAAACCAACTCCTATCCCACTGCCCTTTGTTAATGCTCTTCTTGGCCTTAGCCCAACTGCACCAAGGTGAATAAACAGCTATGTTGCTGACACAAGCCTGTTTGGGGGGGGTCTCTTCATTCAAAGCACCCACTTAACAATTTTGTTTTAGGAAAGTGATTATCAAGAACACCCACAAAATCAGCTAAATGGGTTTGCCAAGTAAGACTATTTATAAAGGCCTGTTGTATTTGTGCCTTTGGATGCAATACAATAATTTTTCTGGGGTCATATCCATGGAATTTAACAATTTGAATTTTCCCATTTCCTGTCAGAGTAGCAATTTGATCCAAACAAGAAATCAGAGTGAAGAGGGAGACCCAGGCATCTCAGATCAACTTCCCCTTTTCATTCCTAAGACTGTAAACTGAAACCTTTTTCATATATAAGTCCTAAGACTGTAAACAGAGACCCTTTTCATATGTTAAGCTATAAACCTAAGATTCTTCCACATGTAACATCTAAAGTATAAGCCTATATAAAGAAGGAAACTTCCTTTGTTAGGCAAGCTTGGATATTAGGCAAATATACCACCTGGCTCCCGGCAGAATAAACTCCTTCCTCCAATATTCAGTGTCTGAGAGATCTGTTTCCTGTGGCCTCTCCTGCAACAAGAGGAGTGTGAATTTGTATGAGGAAGAAAAAGCCATTCCACCAAATCTTGCTCTTGGACAGCAACACCAGTAAGTGAATGCTGAGTTGGAAAAATTAATAAATCTAGTTTCTTCTGGATCTAGTCTATTTATTTAAGCCTTATGCACTTGCTTCTCAACCAGCTATAACTCTGTCTCAGCCTCCTTTGTTAATTGCTGAGGGTTAGAGAGACGAGGATCTCCTCTAAGAATATAAAACAGATTACTCATGGCATAGGTAGGAATGCGTAAAGCATGTTGTATCCAATTAATGTCCCCTAGTAATTTTTGAAAGTCATTTAATGGTTTTAAATCGATCCCCAGGTATGGTTACTTTCTGTGGCACAATGGTAGTATCATTTACTAATGTCCCCAGTTAAAAGTAAGGGGTAGTGGTCTCAATAGTGTCAGGAGCTATAATTAAACCAGCATTAGAAATTGAATTTTGCAAGTGATTATAATATTGGAACAATATTTCCTGAGAGGGGGCAGCACAAAGAATATCACCCATAAAATGTATAATATAACACTGTGAAAATGTTTTATGAGTAAGTTCAATTGCTTGCCCCACATAAGTCTGGCAAATTATTGGACTGTTTAATATGCCTTGTGGCAACATTTTGCAATGATATCTTTTAGCAGGTTTTGATTATTTATGGAAGGAATAGTGAATGCAAATTGCAAATTGCTCACAGTTCTTTTCTAGTTTACCTGACCTAGTAGTAAACAGTGTTAAATCATTAGGTATAAAGTATGAAGAAGAAAATTGCTTCAAATTCCTCTTTTCTTAAAGGAATTTTAGTGATGCTAGAATTAACTTAGCAACTTGCTCCATTAATTATTAAGATGGCAAGTTGAAATTGGTAACAGGAAGTTTTAAAGAGAAATCTGAAAACATCTCTGGAAGCAGAGAGTTAAATAATATACTTGAACCATGTGCTTAAAGCCACAGGAGAATAGCTAGCAATTGAGTTTTTCTAAGTTTAGGGACTTTAAACTGGCAAACTGTTTTGAAAACAGCGACTAGCTGAGCAAAGACTATCTCTAATCAGTCTTATGCATATGTTTTTTACCACACTTACACACAATTTTCTTTTACTTTCTGAGAATGGGCTTGAAATTTTTACTTTTTAACTTAACTAATATTATGTAATTTGGTTTAAAGTTCTCCTTTAAAGGGTGTGGTTTTACATGCTTAGCCTTTAATTGCTTTTTAACTAATTCCTGGGTCTTCCTTTATAGCTGATTGAAATTTATTATCTAAATTTACAAAATTATGAGTAAGGCTTGTGCCAATATTTTTGCCTTTTAAGATAGAAAGCAGATTTTGCAACTTACCAGTTAATTAGGAAATTTTTTTCTACTGAGGAGCAAATCTATGTGGCTTGCTTCTAAATGTTTCTTGCTAACTCATGGACTAGCTGTAATTTTTTTCCCCAAAGGTTACTGTTTTACTTAAATTAGATTTTAAAAGAGTCACATTTAAAGGTAGGGTTGAAATTATAGTGTCTAATATTAGGGAAAAAAATCTTATAAATCCTTAAATTTTACTTAAATTTTAGCAAAGAATTATAATTTGGGAAGTTACTTGTTTACAAAGAACACATAAAACTTCACCGTGGGATATCTGTGGAGCCAGAGGCAGCAGTGCAGGTCTGGGCAGGCACCAGTGCTGGCCCCACCCAGGTGCTACTTTTTGTTTTCTCTCGAAGCCTGGGAAGCAATTGCTGGCTTTGGTCTGAGCCTGTTGGCTTGAAAGCCTCTGAGCTTTCTCTGAGCTTTGTCCCATTCCCTACATCCCCATACCTGGCTACAGGAGACACCTTTGGCTTGCTCTGCTCCCTTCTCCTGCTCAGGTCTAGCTGTCAGCCTGGGCAGAGCTTCCTGCTGTGGCTTCCCAGCCCCACTTTTATTTTTCCTTTTCCCCCCAAGTCTTCCTTCTTACTGAGATTGGAATATCCCTAGCTCCTTCTTTATAAAGCAATGAAAGACAAAGAAAGCAACAGAAGAACTGAGTAAGAAAGCACAAATTCATTGAAAACAGCTGACAGAGATTAACTTTAATTCCCCCTTTTTTGAGGAGCTGCCAAAGTAGACTCAAATAAGCCTCATGCCTGCTCGACCTTTGTCCCATTTGTTACCCTGGCACTTCTGAGTTTCCCTTCTTACCATGGGGATAGCTTTAAGAATACTCAGGTGTCCTCCAGCTTAGTTCCACATTCTGCAGCCGTAACTCTGGTGACCCTTTGTCCTGGGTTCGAGCTCCACGTGGGCACTACATGCTGAGACCAGCTTGGTTGGGTAGATCCCAACCCAGGCAGCACTAAAGAAATTAAGAAGCAGACACAGAGATAGAGAGTAAAACGGTATGGGACAGACAGTGGGCCTCAGCATTCCTAACTGAGAGCCTCCAACAGAGACTGACCCACACATTTATTGACAGCAAGCAAGTAATAATCGCCATTTAACTAAAAACATTCTTCACAGGGAACAAAGCATTCTTTAGTGGTAAGAAACAGGCTCTGGCACCCTTATCTACTGCAGCTGGAATATGTCATTAAGGCACGTTTTGCTCATGCCATTGATTATGGTTCAGAACCTCCCCACTCCCAGCAGTCAGGCTTAGGACCTGCTCTCAAATGCTGCCAACAAGGTTTGTCAAAGATCATAGTTTTAGGCTGTGGTCTTGTTTCTGGGTTTTATATTTGGTTCCATTGTTCTATGTGTCTGTTTTTGTACCAGTACCATGCTGTTTTGGTTACTCTATCTTTGAAGTATAGTTGAAATCAGGTAGCATAATCCCTCTAGCTTTGTTCCTTTTGCCTGGGATTGTTCTGGCTATTTGGGCCATTTTTTGGTTCCATGTAAAATTTAAAATAGTTTTTTCTAGTTCTGTGAAGAAGGTCAATGGTAGGAATAGCATTGACTCTATACATTGCTTAGGGCAGTGTCACCATTTTCATGATATTAATTTTTCCTATCCATGAGCATAGAAAATTTTTCCATTTGTTTGCATCATCTCTTATTTCTTTGAATGGTGGTTTGTTGTTCTCCTTGTAGAGATCTTTGACCTCCCAAGGTCACTGTATTCCTATGTATTTTATTCCTTTTGTGAAAATTGTGAATGGGAGTTCATTCCTGATTTGGCTCTCAGCTTGTCTGTCGTTGGCATGTAGAAATGCTAGTAATTTTTGCACACTGATTTTGTATCCTGATACTTTGCTGAGGTTATTTATCAACTTAGACAAAGCTTTTGGGATGAGTCTCTGGGTCTTTCTACATACAGAATTATGTCATCTGCAAACAGAAATAGTTTGACTTCCTTTCTATCTGAATATCTTTTATTTGTTTCATTTGCCTGATTGCCCTGGCCAGAACTTCCAATATTATGTTGAATAGGAGTAGTGAGAGAAGGCATCCTTGTCTTGCATGTGTTTTCAAGGGGAATAATATCAGCCTTTGCCCATTCAGTATGATGTTGGCCCTGGGTTCATCATAGATGGCTTTTACTATTTTGAGGTCTGTTCCTTCAATACTTAGTTTATTGAGAGTTTTTTAAACCTGAATAGATGTTGAAGTTTGTAAATCCTTTTCTGCACCTGCTGAGATAATCATGTGGTTTTCATCTTTAGTTCTGTTTATGTGATGAATCACATTTATTGATTTGCATATATTGAACCAACCTTGCATCCTGGGGATGAAACCTACTTGATTGTGGTGGATAAGCATTTTGTTGTGCTGCTGAATTCTGTTTACCAGGATATGGTTGAAGAATTTGTATCAATGTTCAAAAATATTGGCCTGAAGTTTTCTTTTTTTTTTTTTTTTTTTTTTGCATCTCTGCCACATTTTGGTATCAGGATGATGCTGCCCTAATAGAATGAGTTAGAAGGAGTCTTTCCTCCTCATTTTTTGGTAATAGTTTCAGTAGGAATGGTACCATATCTTCTTTGCACATCTAATAGAATTCACCTGTCAATCATCTGGTCTTGGGGGTTTTTTTTGTTTGTTTGTTTGCTAGGCTGTTTATTACTTCCTCAGTTTTAGAAGTCATTATTTGTTCAGGGATTCAATTTCTTTCTGGTTCAGTCTTGGGAGAGTGGGGATATATGTTTGCAGGAATTTATCCACTTCTAGATTTTCTAGTTTCTGTGCATAGAGGTATTTATAATATTTTCTGGTGGTTGCTTGTATTTCCGTGGGGTCAGTGGTAATGTTCCTCTTATTGTTTCTGACTGTGTTTATTTGAATTTTTCTCTTTTCTTCTTTATTCATCTAGGTAGTGGTCTATATATTTTATTAATTTTTAAAAATAACCTCCTGAATCCAATGATCTTTCAAATATTTTTTCATGTTTCTGTCTCCTTAAGGAGATAATGCCTTTGTTAATTTTTTGTTGTTGTTGTTATTTCTCATCTTCTGCTAGGCTTGGGATATGTTTGCTTTTCATTCTCATATTCTTTTAGTTGTGATTTTAGGTTGCTGACTTGAGGTCTTTCTAACTTTTGATATGGGCATTTATTGGTATACATTTTCCTCTTACCACTACCTTACATTTTCCCCAGCCATCTGGTACATTGTATCTTTGTTCTCATTAGTTTCAAATAACTTACAGATTTCTGCCTTAATTTCATTATATACCCCAAAGTCATTCAAGAACAGGTTATTCAATTTATATACAATTGTATGGTTTGAGTGAGTTTCTAATTCTTGATTTTGAATTTGATTGCACTGTGGTCTGAGAGACTGTTATGATTTCAGTTATTTTGCATTTGCTGAGGAGGGTTTTGCTTCTGACTGTGCAATTGATTTTAGAGTAAGTGCCATGTAGCAATGAGAAAAATGCACATACTGTTGTTTTGGGGTGGAAATTCTGTGGATATCTATCAGGTCCATTTGATCTAGAGCTGAATTCGGGTTCTGAATATCTTTGTCAATTTTCTGTCTTGATGATACGCCTAATGTTGTCAGTAGGGAATTAAAATCTCCCATTATTGCTGGACACCGTGGCTCATGCCTGTAATCCCAGCACTTTGGTAGGCCAAGGCAGGTGGATCACCTGAGGTTGAGAGTTCGAGACCAGTCTGACCAACATGAGGAAACCCTGTCTCTCCTAAAAATACAAAATTAGCTGGGCGTGATGGCACATGCCTGTAATCCCAGCTATTCGGGAGGCTGAGGTAGGAGAATTGCTTAAATCTGGGAGGTGGCAGTTGTGGTGAGCTGAAATCGCACCATTGCACTCCAGCCTGGGCAACAAGAAAGAAACTTAGACTCAAAAATAAATAAATAAATAAATAAATAAATAAAGTCTCTCACTATTATTGTGTGAGCTTCTAAGTCTCTTTGAAGGTCTCTAAGAACCTGCCTTATGAATCTGGGTGTTTCTGTGTTGGGTGCATATATATTGAGGATGGTTAGATCTCCTTGTTGAAGTGAACCCTTTACCATTATGTAATGCCCTTCTTTGCCTTTTTGATCTTTGTTGGCTTAAAGTCTCTTTCATCAGAAACTAGGATTGCAACCCTGGCTTTTTTCTATTTTCCATTTGCTTTGTAAATTTTCCTCCATCTCTTTATTTTGAGCCTATGTATGTCATTGCATGTGAGATGAGTGTATTGAAGAGAGCATAGTGATAGGTCTCGGTTATTTATCCATCTTGCCACTCTGTGTCTTTTAAATGGGGCATTCAGCCCATTTATATTTGTTAGTATTGGTATGTATGGATTTGCCCCTGTCATCATGATGTTAGCTGGTTACTTTGCAGGCTTGCTTATGTGGTTGCTTTATTGTGTCACTAGTCTGTGTACTTGCTTGAGTGTGTTTTTGTAGTGGCTGGTAGCTGTCTTTCCTTTCCAAATTTAGTGCTTCCTTCAGGAGTTCTTGTAAGGCAGGTCTGGTGGTAATGAATTCCCCTGGCATTTGTTTGTCTGAAGATAATCTTATTTCTCCTTTGCTTCTAAATCTTAGTTGGGTTGGATATGAAATTCTGGGTTGGAAATTCTTTTCTTTAAGAATGGACAATATTGGCCCTCAATGTCTTCTGGCTTATAGGGTTTCCACTGAGAGGTACAGTTAGTCTGATTGGCTTCCCTTTGGAGGTGACCTGGCCTTTCTCTCTGGCTGCACTTAATGTTTGTTCTTTCATTTTCAACCTTAGAGAATTTGATGACTATGTGTTTTGGGGATGATCTTCTCATGGAGTAACTTACTGAGGACCTCTGCATTTCTGAATTTGAATATCAGCCTGTCTAACTAGGTTGGGGAAGTTCTCATGGATGATGTCCTGAACTGTTTTTCAAATCACTTCCATTTTGCCCATCTCTTTTGGGTGCACTAATCATTCATAGAATCAGTTTTTTACATAACCCCATGTTTCTGGGAGTTTTTTTTTTCATTCCTTTTTATTCTTTTTTCTCTATTCTTGTCTTCCCGTCTTACTTCAGAAAGCCAGTTTTCAAGCACTGAGATTCTTTCCTCCACTTGCTCTATTGTGCTAATACTTGTGAGTGCACTATGAAATTCTTGTGGTAGGTTTTTCAATTCTTTCAGGTTAGTTACACTCTTCTGTAAACTGGATATTTTGTCATTCAGCTCCTGCAATATTTTATCATGATTTTTAGCTTCTGTGAATTGGGTTACAGTGTACTCCTTCAGGACAGTGAACTTCATTCCTACCCATATGCTGGATTCTACTTCTGTTGTTTTAGTCATCTCAGCCTTAGCCTGGTTCTCAACCCTTGTTAGCTTTTTAGTTTTCAGCATTCTTGTGCTGATTCTTTTTCATCTCTTTAGGCTTATCTACCTTCAATCTTTGAGGTTGCTGATTTTGAATGGGTTTTGTTTTTCTCCTCTTTTGTTTTGTCTTTTAACAGTCTGTCTCTACTTTTCTGTAGGGCTGCTGCAGTTTGCTGGGGGCCTGCTCCTCAGATTTCCCAGTACCTGGAGGTATCATCAGTGAAGGTTATGTAACAGCAAAGATGACAGTTTGCCCCTTCCTCTGGGAGCTCTATCTCAGGGAATTACAGGCCTATTGCCAGCCCAAACACATCTGTAAGAGGTGCTGGAGACCCTGGTTGAGAGATCTTACCCAATCAGGAAGAACAGCATTGTGGGCCTGTTTAAAAACATAGTCTGGCCATGTTTTTTGTAGAGCAGCTATGCTGTGCTGGGAGTCTACTTTGACCCCTGGTTTCCTCGGACACTGTGAAGCTTGAAGGCTGGAATGGCATAGTCAACCAAACAGGAAAGTTGGAGGCCCACCCCTCCCTGAGGAGCTCTGTCCCAAGTAGGTGCAACACTGCTGCAGGTGGCTGGAATTCCCAGCCAACAGAATCTCATCCTGTGAAGCCATATGGAAGTGGGGCGTGCAGATCATCACTGTTTGGCCCTGTGGATTCAGCCTCTTTCCTGGGGGTATGTATAGGGATCTAACCTCCCACTTTGCCGGGGTTGCAATTACTTTTGGCAGGGAGCCAGAAACCTGTAGTATCTAAAGTTCCATGGGTTGAGTTGTTTCCTTGATGAATCCCAATGCAAATACCTGAATGTTTCAATTGAAAGTGCTGTATTTACTTGCACCTATCATTCCTCCCCATGAGAGAAGGCAAAAATGAATAAGTGGAATCCAGTAGAACTAATTCTATTTAGAAATATAGTAAACCACATGGAATACTGCATTTCTGGAGGGAGTACAGGGATTAGTGCCATCATCAAAAGGTTAAAGTATGCAGGCAAAACAATTCCCCTCAGATGCCCATTCAACTCATTTATTTGATCAGTGTGGAAAACAGATGAATTTTAAAGATTTTACTTTCGACTGCCAAGACCAGTAATACACGTACACTGTCCTACTGCAGGGATATATCAATTCTGCAGCCCTATATTATAATTTAGTCTGCAAGAAGCTTGATCATGTTTCCCATCCTTAAGACACTGCCATGACCCATTCCATGGATGACATTACACAGACTGGATCTAGTAAACAAAAAGAAGCAACTACTCTAGACTTATTAAAAATACGTTTGTGTGTCAGAGCATGGGAAATGTATCTGATAAAAATAAGGAACCCCCCACCCTCCTGGTAGAAAATTCTAGGGGTCTAGAATTTTGATGGGGGCAGATTAAGATAGTCCTTCTAAGGTAACAGATAATGTGTTGCATCTGGCTCCTCCTACAGCCAACAAGCAGGCACAATACCCATTACACTGTCATTTCAGAGGCAGCGTATTCCTCATTTGGGTGTGCTACTCTAGCCCATTTACTGAGTGACCTGAAAAGCTGCTAGTTTTCAGTGGGGCCCAGAACATAAGAAGGCTCTGCAACAGGTTCAGGATGCTGTGCAAGTTACTCTGCCACTTGAATAAAATGATCCAATGGATCCAACAGAGATTGAATTGACAGAGGCAGATAGAGAACTACCTGGAGCCTTTGGCAGCCTCCTGTAAGTGAATCACAGAATAACTTTAGATGCATGCTTTGAGAGAAAAGGTAATATGGCAGGACTGGGAGCCATGAGAAATGCCCTGCCACCCTCTGCAGATAACAACTCTCCTTTTGAGAAAAGCTTTTGGCTTGCAACTGGGTCTTAGTAGAGACTGAATGAGTCACTAAGGGCCACCAAATGGCCGTGCGACCTGAGCTACCCATCATTAATTTGGTGTTGTCTGACCCACAAGCCATAATGTTGAGTGTGCACAGCAGCACTCCATCAGCTTTTAAAGGAACTGGTATACTGGAGATCAGGTTGAAGGAAGCCCAGAAGGCACAATTACAGGACACCAGGAAATGGCTCAATTGCTCATGGCTCCCAGTTCTGCTACATTACCTTTCTCCCCTAGCCTGTATCTATGGCCTCATAGGAGAGTTCATTATAATTAGTTGACTCGGTAAGGGAAAAAGAAGATCTGTGTATAGATAGTTCTGTATGGTATGCAGACATCTCTTTTGGGACATCCTGAAGAATTGTGTTGAAGGGAGATATTCCCAGTAGACAGAACTTTGAGTAGTGTAGCTGGTTATTAATTTTGCTTGAAAAGAGACATGAATACAGATGTGACTGTATATGGGTTCATAGGCTATAGCCAATGGCTTGATGGATGGTCAGAGAATTTTAAAGAACATGATTGGAAAATTGTTGGCAAGAGGTTCTGGGNTGTATATGGGTTCATAGGCTATAGCCAATGGCTTGATGGATGGTCAGAGAATTTTAAAGAACATGATTGGAAAATTGTTGGCAAGAGGTTCTGGGGATAAGCTATGTTGATAGACCTTTCTAAATGTAAAAATAATGTACAGATACCTGTCTCTCATGCGACTAATTCCAAAAGGTGACCTCAGCAGGAGAGGTTTTGATAAAGTGGATAGGATGACTCATTGTTTGTATACCTGTCATCCTCTTTGGTTAATGGACTCATGAACAAAATGGCCACAGTGGTATGGGTGGAGATCATGCATGGGCTCAGTAACATAGATTTCTACTCACCAAAGCCCACCTGGCTACAACCACTGCTGGGTATGTACCAAATCTGCCATCAGCAGAAACCTACACTGAGTCTCCAATATGACGCCATTCCCAGAGGTGATTAGCCAGCCACTGGAGCAGGTTGATTACATTGAACAGTTACCATCGAGGAAGGAGCAGGGGTTTGTTCTTCCTGAAACAGATGTTTCCTCTGGATACAAACTTATTTTCCCTGCAAGTAGTGCTTCTGCCAAAGCAACATTTGTGGACTTTAGATTGCCATGTTTACTATATGGTATCCTATACAGTGTTGCTTGGGATTAAGCAATTCACAGAAAATAAGTGTCACAATGGGCCCATGAAATTCACAGGTCTTACTGTGTTCTCCATCATGCTGAAGCAGCTGGTTTTACAGAAGGGCAGTATGGCTTTTTGAGCATGCAGTTACAGTGTCAGCCAGGTGGCAATAACGTGCTGGTTTTTATACAACTTTCTCCAGAATTGCATATGCTCTGAATCAGCATCCATTATATGGTTCTGTTCATCCGATAGCCAAGATCCGTGTGTCCAGAAATTACCAAATAAAAATGAGAGTCGCAAGATTCACTGTTACCCATGGAGTTCCACTTGCAAAATCTTTGCTTCCTGTCCCCACAATATTATGTCCTGAGGGTCTAAAGGTTTTCCAAAGGGAGGAATGCCCCCTCAGGGAACACAGAAATGATTCCACTGAGCTGGAAGCTAAGACAGCCACCCAGCCCCTTCAGCTCCTCATGCTTCTGAATCAACGGGCAAAGGAAGGGGTTACTGCACTGTCTGGGGTGATTGCTCCTGGTCATCAGGGGGAAATTGGTCTGCTACTACACACTGGTAGCAAATAAGACTGTTTAGAATACAGGTGAGGTGTTAGAGCATTTCTTAGTAATACTCTGCCCTATAATTAAAGTCAATAAAAACTACAACAGCCCAATTCAGGCAGGACTACTAATGACCCATACCCTTCAGGAATAAATTTTTGAGTCACCCAAGCAGGAAAAGAAACCTGATCAGCAGAGGGACTTGCTGAAAGTAATGGAAATATGGTATGGTTAGTGAAAGAAGCTATTTATAAATACTAGTTGTGGCCAGCATG
>NW_016108192.1:182770-185909 GCF_001604975.1 Cebus imitator | reverse complement strand
TCTCAGGCTGAGCTCAAGTGCCCCGTGTGTCTTTTGGAATTTGAGGAGGAGGAGACTGCCATTGAGATGCCTTGCCATCACCTCTTCCATTCCAGCTGCATTCTGCCCTGGCTAAGCAAGACAAATTTCTGTCCCTTGTGCCACCATGAACTGCTCATTGATGATGACACTTAACGATGAGCACAGATGAGATAAGGTTTGAAAACAGCAGCAGCAGCATCAACTGGAGAACCTTCAGGGAGCCATGTGCATGCTAGGAGGCTGGGGCTGAGCGCCGGCCTTCTGTGTCTTCCTTACAAACCTTGAATCTTCATTAAAGGTTTCTTTACCACCCACCCCCCAAAAAATAAAAAAATAAAAAATAAACACAAAGGAAGATTGGAATAAAGGAGATGAGGGATGAAAGAGCTATAAGACATGCATAAAACCAACATCACCATTACAGAACTAAGTTCTTCCTTATCAGTAATTACTTTAAATGTAAATGGATTGAACTCTCCAGTCAGAACTCAAGAAACCCTTCCACATAGTCCCAATATCCAGTCCTGTGGCCCACTTCCCTGGATCAACCTTCCTTTTCTGACAATGAAAGCGTTACAGTGTTTCCTTCCCAGATCTCCCCCGTCACTCACTCACCCTAAATAGATGTCTTGCTCTGTGAATTATTGTTCTCACATCCTTTCTTTGAAGCTGTGCTAAGATATTACAAACTATTAAGGGAACATGGAGACTGGGCACAGTGGCTCACACTTGTAATCCCAACACTTTGGGAGGCTGAGGCAGGTGAATCACCTGAGGTCAGGAGTTCAAGACCAGTCTGGCTAACATGGCAAAACCCTATCTCTCAAAAATACAAAAATTAGCTAGTCATGGTGGCGGGCACCTGTAATCCCAGCTACTCGGGAGGCTGAGGTGAGAGAATCACTTGAACCCAGCGGCAGAGTTTGCCATGAGCTGAAATCACACCACTGCATTCCAGCCTGGGTGACAAGAACAAAACTCTGTCAAAAAAAAACAAAAAAGGAACATGGAGGTTAGATTCTGCTTTTTGGATTCTGGGGATTTGCTGTGCTGAGGCAGGGGCAGGTTGGGGAGAGAAGGGTGGGTGGAGGGGCAGGTGCTGAGTGGTGTGCGCCCTCGCTATATGCTCCACAAAGTTCCTGCTGTGGTCATTTGTTGTCTATTTGTCTGGATCCCTCCTTGTGCTGTGATTTGTGCCTGGTCTTTAGGGGTGGGTGCTGCTTTAGGTCGGAGGCCTCACACTTCTCCAGGCTGAGCCTTTCTCCAAGTCCATGGAGGCCAAGGGCTGAGAATGGCAGCTCTCCATCCTCCATTGGCTCCATGTTGTGTGTGTCTGTATTTTCACATGCTGACCTCATCCCTCTTATCAGAGATTTACAGGAATAGTACCCTGTAGGAGAGCTGTTACCATCCTGCTCTGGCCAGGCTCTGTCTCTCACTCTTGGGTCTTGTGTTCTGTTTCTTTTCCTCTAAAGACTCAAGCAGCCTCTGCACTTGGGGCTTCTCAGACACCCCAAATTGATTGTTTCCATCTTCATCTTCCTTTCTTCCTGCTCTGTTTCTCGAACACCCTATTTTCCCCTTTAATTGTAATAAGTCAATTTTTTGAATTAACATTGTGAATAGACATGTTAGTGCAATGCCTTAAATACATTCTTGTTACTTCTCCTTTTGTAGAAGAACCCTGTGGTCAGTCAGGGACCTGGCAGAAAAGAGATGACACTTTTTTTTTCTTTTTTTTTGAGATGAAGTTTCATTATTGTTGGCCAGGCTGGAGTCTAATGGTGTCATCTTGGCTCACCGTAACCTCTGTTGCCTGGGTTCAAGCAATTTTCCTGCCTCAGTCTTCCAAGTAGCTGGGATTACAGGCATGCACCAATATGCCTGGCTAATTGTGTGTTTAGAAGAGACAGAGTTTCTCCATGTTGATCAGGCTGGTCTTGAACTCCTGACCACAGTCGATCCACCCACCTCAGTCTCCCAAATTTCTGGGATTACAGGTATGAGCCACAGCGCCCAACCTCCATGTTCTCTTAATAGTTTGTAGTATCTTAGCACAGCTTGAAAGATACTACAAACTATTAAGAGAACATGGAGGTTGTGCCACTGTGCCAGGCCTGAGATGGCACCTTTTACACAGGTGCCAGCAGGGCTAAGAAAGCGACAAAGGCAGAGAAGCTCCCTGGGATGACAAAAGCACAAGGAAGGGAACAGTTTCCAGAACTCAGGGAAATCTGCAGCTTTCACTAGGGCAGCCCCACATGCCTGTGGCTGTAGGTAGAGGCCTGAAGTGATTACAGAACCACAGAGCTGCCCAGAGGGAGTGAGGGAAATGAAACCCTGAGTTACTTCTCCTCCACACTCCCATCTTCTGCACATGCCTGTTATCAGCAGGTGGTGTTATTCATCATTTGGTGGTGTTATTCAACAAAGAGAAGCAAGATGGTGAAGGAGCACAGGCCATGCCTATTGTGGTCGCCTCCCAGTGCAGGGGGCAGGGTGGAGGAGGGTGAATGATGGCTCTTTGGGGAGAGGGCAGCAGAGAATAATGCACCCACCTGTTTACAGTGTTCACATTCCTCAGGGAATTCACTTAAATATCTTAGAGCTTGCCCTAATCCAAAGGCATGGCTTTTAAAAAAATACATGTTATTTATTCATTCAGCCTCCCTTGTATGTAGCCATACATGCTGAAGCATTGTTAGAAGTGAAAAACAAGACTCAATAAGGCCACCACCTCAATAATATCCAACAAAATATGATGAAATGCTTCTAATCCCAGCTACTCAGGAGGCTGAGGCAGGAGAATCACTTGAACTCAGGAGGCAGAGGTTGCAGTGACCTGAGATTGCACCACTGCACCCCACCCTGAGTGACAGAGCAAGACTCCGTCTCAAAATAATACTAATAACAATGATGTGAACTGTACACATTAGGCCTTCAGGTGGACAGTGACCATTAGTAAGGCACTTAGTGGTACCATCAATGGCCAGGGAACAGACCGTACCGACACCATGCCCTTCGGCTACATAGAACTTTACTGTGTTTTTCTTCTTAAAATCACAGCTTTAGGCCACTACAATAACAAGTTCTCCAAACAAATTTAATTTTTTTTTTT
>NW_016108192.1:179726-181541 GCF_001604975.1 Cebus imitator | reverse complement strand
CTAAAAAAAAAAAAAAAAAAGTCTAAGCAGTCAATAAAAACCACTTCTCCCTGTCCAATGCCATCCACAGAAATACTTCTACTGCAGAATAGATGCAATCTTCCATTTACATGTCTGTAAAAGCTAACACACGCCTCTGCTGCCGTAGACAGAACAGAGCTGAGCAGCCCCTTCCACACAACTGTCTTTGGTGGAGAATGCTGGTGTGGCCATAGTGTTCCCTGTCCTCTGTCGTGTATCTTACTGCTCTGTGGTGAGGGGTGAGGACCTCAATGGGGAGAGGAGAAATCCTATTTTGTTCAGACGATGTGACTCTCTTTGGGCTTTGTCCAGCAAATCCAAGCTGTGTCTGTGGGTCTGTATGCTGTGTGTATCTTCAGCAGGAACCCCTGTGAAATGCTTCAGTTCTGAGCTCCCAGTCTCCCTTATGACCATGGCAAATGGAACCATCCACTTGACACAGTTCTCTCTGTCACACCACTGATGCTCTTAAATCTTTTGTGTCAATTCAAGTGAAGAAAAATACAAGGCAGACGCAGTGAGTACATACTAAGAAAAATCTAAGCAGTCAACATCCAGGACACAGAGATCTGAAAGCTCCACAATCTGTAAACATTTGCTGGGGATGCTGTGGCAATAGCGCTTTATATAAGTCATTTAGAGATGCCACCTGCATGTATACATTCAGCCAGGACACAGTGGCCAGGGGACTTAAACACCACTCAGGGGCCTTCATACTCATTCATTCCACAGTAAGAATTTTATGTCCTGAACAAGCCCCAAAGTTGCACACTGCTGCAACTTTGAAGAACAGATTTCCTCAAGTTTGGCTGCAGTAAATAAAGATAAAATCCCAATCATCTGTAAAAGTGTTTTTACAACATTCTGTGCTGCCATATATTGATCAAAGCAATCCTGTGCAAAGTAAACTATCTCCCTGTGAAGTCTGTAGACCTCATGCACCTCCATTAGCCAATCCAGAAGAGGCTGCAGAAGAGGGTGCCACTGCACAGAGGGATTTACAGTCCCATAAGTATGACTTTGCTTGTTTAACATGATTTTCGAGAACTCTTCTCTGCTTGCCCACGTCTGTATAGGCAGTGGTGAGGCTCTGGATCACATGAAACACTGAGTTTTATACCTAGAATTCGGGTAGTCCAGCCCATCCTCTTCTTTATCAGATGTGGGTATCAAGAAGCATTGGTTTGCACAGACTGTATTACTGTCTCAAGGCTGAATGCCACACTGATCTCTCACAGTTCTGTCAATATTGGCAATTTGTCCACTGGATTCTGGAAAAAAAAAAAGTCACATTTGCCTTCCTTTTTCTGGAACAAACAGAGAAATCAGTGCCACCTCCCTCTTTCCAGCTGCCCCATTTATTTGCATCTTCCCCTCCCCTCCCTGGGCATGGTGCAAGGCTCAGCTGCCTACCTTGGGCCTGAAGCTGTCTCCAGGGAAGACAGACATGCATCTGTCAAGGCAGGAGGCAAGAGGTAAGCAGGAGGGAGCATGGCTTTAAAAAGCAACATCTCATAGGCAAGTGTGGTGGCTCACACCTGTAATCCCAGCACTTTGGGAGGCTAAGGTGGGCAGATCACCTGAGATTGGGAGTTTAAGACCACTCTGACCAAAATAGAGAAACACCATCTCTACTGAAAATACAAAATTAGCTGGGCATGGTGGCGCATGCCTGTAATCCCAGCTACTTGGGAGGCTGAGGAAGAAGAATCTCTTGAATTGGGGAGGCAGAGGTTGTAGTGAGCCAAGAACATGCCATGGCACTCTAGCGTGGGCAACAAGAGTAAAACTCCA
>NW_016108192.1:174463-179658 GCF_001604975.1 Cebus imitator | reverse complement strand
CAACATCTCACTTTAAATTGCTTAGCAGGTAGAAAGATGCAATGGTATCTAACTCTTCCTCCCTTTCCCCACAGGGACTGTACAATGCCTAAATAAATCGCTTGAGTTATTTGAGTGCAAGCCATAACAGCAGACTCTGGTTTACATAGGCAAGGGGGATTTTCAGACAGCTAGAGCTGCAGTTTGTCGAATCACAGATGCTGCCAAAGCAGTGAAAAAATAATGAGTCACCTCCTCTCTAAAGGCAGAGAGATTGAAGGAGGCACCTCTAGACTCAGCCTGGGAACCTGACATGCTGGACTCATGGAGGATTTTCACAGCCATGGTTCTAATTTCCCTGCAGTGGGCAGTGGGCCGGGTGTGTCTCAGGAGGGAAAGAGGATGCCCAAGGAAATGCCTGGTGATGCTTTTCCCCACCAATCTCTTCTCGGCACACACCGCAGGCACTCAGGCAAGGCTGACAACAGAAGAAGCTGCATGGACACCTGAGGACTCCACAGAGGAGCAGCTTTCCTCCAGGTGTTCTGAAGTGATGATGTCAGAATGGAGGAGACCTGCTGACACCGGCTCTGCCAGGCCTCTGCCCTCCCCTCCCCAGCCCCGACGTTCCAGGACTCTTGGCACAAGAAAATGGGTCAGACAACAAGGACCAGGTTGGTGGGAATATCCCTGCCAACTGGCAACTCGAGCTTCACCCAGACCTCACCTCCTCACCCTGCACTCCTCAGACCCTGTTCCTCCAAGCCAAAATCAGACACGCAAGGGAAATGCCGGGCACAGATGACAGGCTGTGTAATTGCTGGAGAAGTTCCCTGAGTCTAGGACCAGACACCTGTCTCGCCCTCTCAGGTGACCTTAGTGATCACCCTGCAGGCACTTACACTCCTTCTCAGGACTGTCACTTTCTGTAGACAGTCAAGTTCCTCTTTCTTCTCAGGGTTCAGCCTGAGCACTGGAGTGCCCAAACATGCTGTGCAAAGGGCAGGAGCCTCTTCAATGCCAGCCTATGAATCTGTCCCCTTGCCACCGCTAGTGGTAGGAAATGGCACCTCAATCCACAATCCACTATTTCTTCCCACCCTGACCTCCTCACACCCATCTGGAATTTAGGGGAATGGGGAGGGCAGCCAGCGGTGATGGCAGCAGCTGAGGCCTAAGGAAAACTGAACAGGAAGCCAAGGAACCACCTCAGGTGACTACAATTGTTTGCTGTTCTGCATGTGTGTCCAAGAATGACCCCAAAAGATTTTCTATGGTTACCAACCTATTTGGCCAAGTCACAGACATCAAGTGGATGAACACTGCCTTTATCTATGACATGCATGAGGATTCCGACACCTACCTGCATCAGGTTAGCCCCACACCCAGAAGGACACCCACTCTCCCATTCCTTATTTTTTTGCATCTTTTTATACCTTACATCCTCTTTCCTCCCTGTGAGTGTCTTCTCTCTTTGGGGGTCTTCTGTTTCTACTCTCTGTCCCCTTTCAGGTGACCAGAGGAGGCTGGTTTGGTCAGGGCTTGGCCATCACATTTGCATCACATGAGAATGATGCCAGGATCCTCAGTGATGGGCAGCATCGCTTTGAGGTGAGTGTTAGGAGCTGCCTGATGAGACAGACGTCTCCTCCACAGTGAGTGCTGAGCTTATGAAACCCTTAGGTCCTACCTGTTTCTTCGTGTGTTTTCTTCAATCCCATGATGTAGGTCATGGGCACCTGATGTGTAATGGACACTTGACTGGTTCATGCCCCCTGGCCTTTGATGCTGTGTTGGACTGTTTTCCTGGCTTCTGTGTGAGGTCTCTGTCTTCTCTCATCATATTACATCCCTTCCCCTCTCTCATCCCCGAGTCTGTCCTCTGAACCCACACAGTACACCAGCATCTGCATGTGTGCCATGTGTTCCTGCCTCACTTTCCACTTTTCATGCCTTTTTCTAACCATGCCATATTTTCTCTTCAGTTGAACAGATGCAGTAAAGAACTCACCAATTCTGGAATGTGACCATCTGTCCTTCCAGAGAGGATATGAGGGTGGGGGTGAAGGAGACACCACTGCTCCCACCCCTGACAGCCCCCACCCCATGGCTTCTCTCCTCTGCATGAGCACCACCCCTGAACCCCCATTCTTGATTGTCAGAATTTTTAACATCTTAACTAGAAATGGAAGACATGTGTGTCTGTGGTATCTGTAAGTGCTGCATCTTCTTACTGTGTTTGGGGAGAGGTTATTTTAGGACACAATCCAGGGTAAATTCCTGGAAGGCTGAGGTGCACTGCTGTGAGGTCAAAGGTGGATGAGACTGAGACTACCTGCCTGTTATTAGTCAGAGTTCTCTAGAGGAAGTAGAGGAAGAGGACTAATTGGACATATATATATATATATGGATTTAGTAAGTAGTATTAACTCACACGATCACAAGGTCCCACAATAGGTCATCTGCAAGCTGAGGAGAAAGAAAGCCAGTCTGAATCCCAAAGTTGAAGAACTTGGAGTTTGATGTTCAAGAGCAGGAAGCATCCAGCATGGGAGAAAGATGCAGGCTGGGAGGCTAAGCCAGTCTAGGCTTTTCACATTTTCCTGCCTGCTTTATATTCTGGCCACGCTGGCAGCTGATGAGATGCCACCCACCCAGATTGAGGGTGGGTCTGCCTTTCCCAGTCCACTGACTCAAATGTTAATCTCCTTTGGCAACAACCACAGAGACACAGCCAGGATCAGTACTTTGCATTGTTCAGTCCAACCAAGTTGACACTCAGTATCAACCATCACATTGACAACTCCTGGCCTTCTGTGGTTTCTACCATTTTCCAGAGGCCTGGGAGCTGCTGGGATATTTCTGATGCTGGGGCTCCTGGGGGATGGTGCACAGTATTTCCAGTGCTGAGGGGTGCCGAGGACACTGGTGGGAAGCTTGGGTGTCTCCTCACAGGCTCTCTTGGTGCCTCCTTATTTGTTCCTTCAGGTTCTTGATCTTGACCACTAGGTCCTGGGCCCCCGCCCCCTCCAGCAGGGCCTGATCCGCTCCAGCTGCTGCTTCAGCAGCTCTTTGGCTTGGGCCAGCTCAGCTGTGTGATGGGGCCAGGGGCCTGGTGAGGGGAGCAGGAAGGGAGCATCAGCCAGGGCACAGGGGGCCCTAAGACCCTGGGAAGCTGTGCTGCAGGGTCTGGCTCTAAGTGAGAAATTCAACCTCTCTTTCTCTTTTTCTAGTCCATTAGTTTCAGCCCACCTGTACCAAGAAGCCCAGGGGGCTCCCTGCCTTAGGTATAGGCCTCTGGGCAGCAGGTAGAGATCCCTGACCCTGGAGCTGTACTGGAAACCCCACAGCGGCAGAAAGTCAAGTTGCACCTCTAAAACCCCCCAGCTGGTTAAAAAACATAAAAAATTTGACTACCTGAGAGGCTTCATTTATATAACAAGACCACCTTCTCAGTCTTTCTCTGTGTGCTATTAATTTAAAGATTTCAGAGTTCTCTTATTCTACACTATGAATGAAAACATCAAGTCTTAAAAGGACACATAGTAGTGTCATGGCTAGCCTTAACAAATTCCCTTGGCCAAATCAAGAGCAAAGAAATCTGACTTCAAACACTTCTGGTAATTAAAATTAAATACTTCTTGGTTTAGCACAGTGGCTCATATCAGTAATCCCAGCACTTTGGGAGGCTGAAGTGGGCAGATCATGAGGTCGACAGATTAAGACCATCCTGGCCAACATGGTGAAACCCTGAGTCTACTAAAAATACAAAAATTAGCTGGACCTGCTGGTGAGAGCCTGTAGACCCAGCTACTTGGAGGCTGAAGCAAGAGAATTGCTTGAATCCAGGAGGTGGAGGTTGTTATAAGCAGAGATCACGCCACTGCAATGCAGCCTGGGCAACAGAACAAGACTTTGTCTCCAAAAAAATAAAAAAGAGCCATAACTTTGGTTAAGGCACTTGGGAGCATACCTTTTGGTAAAGAAGGTGAAAAGTCAGGAATATCAACTGTTCCTCCTGGCTAACATCTGGTAATAAGGGATTTGAAAGGATTTTTTTAGAGCTCTCTAGTCAAAATTTGACTTAATTGCAACTGATATTTTAGACTTTAGTGTGTATATATTGTTTTAAGGTCTCTGTTCTCTCTGTGCAAACATTTCTCAGTCAGCTGAATGACTCTCTTCTTAAACCCCCTGCTAGTCACATGCACTCCCTGTTTCCCTATCTCTCTATTTTTATTTATTTATTTATTTTTTTGAGACGGAGTTTCACTCTTGTTACCCAGGCTGGAGTGCAATGGTGTGGTTTTGGCTGACTGCAACCTCTGAATCCACGGTTCAACTGATACTCTCGCCTCAGCCTCCTGAGTAGCTGGGATTACAGGTATGTGCCACCATATCCACCTAATTTTCATATTTTTAGTAAAGATAGGGTTTTAGTATATTGGCCAGGCTGGTCTTGAACTCCTGACCTCATGATCTGCCCGCACTGGCCTTCCAAAGTGCTGGCATTACAGGTGTGAGCCACTGCTCCTGGCCTTCCCTATTTATTTCTATCAGCCCCTCCTTCCGCTTGCCAACCTTGTTGCCACATAAGGAAAAGATAAAATAAAATAAAATACATGAAATAAAATGGGAATAGCCTTGGATCCCTTAAGAAAAACACAGAAGGCACCACAGACTCATTTTTGTGAAAAACTACTGTTCATGAAGTCCTTGCCTATGCCTATGTCCTGAATGGTTTTGCCTAGATTTTCTTCTAGGGTTTTTATGGTGTTAGGTCTTATGTTTAAGTCGTTAATCCATCTGGAGTTAACTTTAGTGTAAGGTGTCAGGAAGGGGTCCAGATTCTGCTTTCTGCACATGGCTAGCCAGTTTTCCCAACACCATTTATTAAACAGGGAACCCTTTCCCCTTTGCTTGTTTTGTCTGGTTTGTCAAAGATCAGATGGTTGTAGACCTGTTGTATTCCCTCTGAGACCTCTGTTCTGTTCCATTGGTCTATATCTCTGTTTTGGTACCAGTACTATGCTGTTTTGATTACTGTAGGCTTGTAATATAGTTTGAAGTCCGGTAGCATGATGCCTCCCGCTTCGTTCTTTTTGCTTGGAATTGACTTGGCTATGCGGCTCTCTTTTGGTTCCATATGAAGCTTAAGGCGGTTTTTTCCAGTTCTGTGAAGAAGATCATTGGTAGCTTGATGGGGATAGCGTTGA
>NW_016108192.1:160868-173313 GCF_001604975.1 Cebus imitator | reverse complement strand
GGGAGTTGGGGAGAGATAGCAAGGGGAGAGATGCCAGATGTAGGTGATGGGTAGGAAGGCAGCAAATCACACTGACACGTGTGTACCTATGCAACAATCTTGCAAGTTCTTCACATGTACCCCAAAACCTAAAATGCAATAAAATAAATAAATGGGAAAAAAATAGCCATGTGCAGAACTGACGCAACCACGTTTCTGCCATATTTTATTGGCTAATGCAGATATCAGATCTAGTCATGTTTAAGGGGGTGGAGAGAACTTATCTCTTGATGAGGGAGTGAAGGATCAGACTAAAGAAAACCAAGTGTGATGGAAGATATTTTTGCAGCCCTCTTTGGAAAATACATGCAATCCAAAACATCCTATCTCCCAGAAAGGCAGAACACCATCATGCCTTACCACTCAAGTCTAAGTCCTGTGATTCTCTATCTTGGAAACAATTGCTCAGAGTCACAGAGAAAATGAGCACTTAAATGAATGATTGCTCAACAAGGGAAATTTACTTGTGCGGAAGGGTGCTACTCATGTTTTTGGCAGAGCACATCAAAAAAAAGCAGAGAAGGAGTTTTTATCCCTGTGACAGTCCCTGCTCTGTGTCTTTCCCCCATTGGCTGGGGTTGGAATGCAACTGGCTATTGTTTAGCAATTTCCAAATAAAGGAGGCGTGGGTCAGTTATGAATGTGTATGTGGGGGAGACATGTCCAGGCATGTCCAGGAACAGCAAGGGTGGGAAAGTTTACTTGCAAAGTCAGGAACAAAGAAGTAACCGGAGAGGCATATTTTTCTATAGATTGGGACTGGTGGGAAGCGTTGTTGACAAAGTGGTGACTAAGTAACTAGAGGCAACGAGGTACAAGGATAAGGAAGTTGCTTTGGAGAAGAAAGAACATCTCCTTTCCTCATCTCCTTCCCTCATCTCCTTCCAAAGAACAAGGAAGTAAAACTTTTTAAGAGGAACTGCTTGTTCCTAACATATAGTATCCTGGGGAAGGACCATGTCTTAGGAAGTAGGTCTGGAGTCGAAACTCTAAATAAAGCCCCATCTCCAGCCACAATTTCACTTATTTTGATGAAATTTCATGTCATTTTTGGTAAATTAGGGGCTCACAAATCTCTTTTTAGGGATCTCTTCAGTGGTGGGAATAATGTGCTTCCCTTCTCCACAGTTCTATTTTACAGATAAGTGGTCTAGGTCTCAGTTTTAATTATTTAAAACACCAGAGACTTGGATACATGCATGCCACAAAATGGTGAAAGAATGCTCTCTGTCACTTTCCCTTCTCTCGCTCACTGCACCATGAACAAGAACCTGCTCTACTTTGACCTTTTGAATGGGGAGGAGGATCACATTCCTGCCTAACCAGAGCTAAACCTGCTGCCCAGACAGAATAGTTCATTGTAAAGAGTAAACCCTACACCAAGAGCTCTCCCTTCACCCACCAGAGTCAAGCTAAAGAGATTTATTCTATTTTGCTCTTTAGAAAATGGAATCTCAAGGATGATTCAGACTGTTATGGGCTAAACTGCATCCCCTCAAATTGACATGTTGATTTCCTAACTCCCAGTAACTGAAAAAGTGACTGCGTTTGGAGAGGTCTTTAAGGAGGTCATTTAGGTAAAATGAGGTCATATGAGTGTGCCCTAATTCAATGTGACTGGTGTCCTTATAAAAAGAGAAGATTAGGACACAGAGAGATACAGAGGGATGACCATGTGCACACATCACACAGACATATGATATGTCTGTCTACCCAGTGAAGTAAATTCATAAATTTTCCTTCCAGTTTTTACTTCAAGAGTGTTTTTTCTATCACTGGAAAATTTTCTATCTTCATAAGCACCTTTCCAAGTTTGCTCTAAAAATTCTACTTTTAATAGATATTTCATTCAGTAATCAGATTTGGAGACCACTGACAAATTTTGCCATATTGAGACTTATAATTAATGAACATGGAATGTTTATTAAATATCCCTAAATATTTAATAAATATTTAGGGATATTTAATTAATTTTTTTAATTATTATTAAAAACAAAAGTCGCAGGTACGGGGTGGTCTCCCAGAACAGGCTCCAGGTGGTTGCCATCTCGTGAGTCAGTTGTCGCCTTTTTAAAGTGCTGTTACATCAAGAGGTTACAACAAAAAGACAAAGCAAAATCCAAAGGGGAATGCAAAACGGGACTGGAAGTGCGTCCAGGAGAAGGAAGAAAAATAACTTACAGCATGAATAAAGTGAACCTAATGCTGAACCGAGAGACTCACAGTACATTTATATCCATTGCACATAGCCACTTTGTCATTGGGAACAGGAGTTTCAGAAGTAGACGGGACAGGGAGTGCGGGGCCGGCGCCAGCGAAGTTACTACAATGTATTCACAAACTGATTCAATCTATACATGGCGGGAGGGGGCGCTCTCCCCTCCCTGCTTCTAGCGGTCCAGTTAACCCCTTGAGGTCCGATGCCCTGGAGTTCAAACGGAGTAGGGGGATTTGAGGCGTGAGGCGGTATTTACACTTGGAAACCGAGCCAGGGCCCTGGGCTGGGACTCCCAGGACGGGGCGGGCAAGGCCGGGGAGCCCGGGAGAAAGGCGGAGGGACCGGCGGGTAAAAAAGTATTGCTATTTTTATTTGTGCATCATTTGGTAGATTTATTCCAAAGGTCTTGAAATATTGTGGTAGGGTTCATTGTATCTCTTTCTTTGTTGAATTTCAGTGTTGGTTGTGGCATGTATAAATGTAAATAATTTTTGCACAGTTTTAATTCAATGACTTTTCTTAAAGCTTCTACTAATTTATGTAGTTTATATATTCTCTTGCCTGATTGCACTTGCTAGGAAATCCAGTGTAATTTTGAATGCAATGGAGAGGGCAGGTCTGCTGGTATCTTCCCTGTGCCCTCAGGATCCAAACACTCTCTTCCTGTTCTGTTTCCTGGACACTGTGTTGTATGTTCTGCCCAACCTCCACAGGCAACCTTCCTGTCTGGCTTTTATTTGGGATCGGCTAAATGGGAGTGTCTCCATGGAGAGATCGATGGAGGAGCACTGTTGGAGGGATCTCTCCCCCTGGCTTTAGTACTAACACAGGGAGAAATGAGAAGTGATTGGCCTAGATTCCTTAATATGGGATCTTCACTCTGTATGTCAGATTAAATGTGCTGTTTTGAACACCTAAGAGTGATATTAATAGTCAACCAGGTTAGCTCATTAAAACCTGAATTCAACTGTGGCCTAGTACAGTGTTTCCAAATTTGTCTACACTTTAAATCACATGGGAGTTTTGTTTTTTGTTTTTGTTTTGAGACAGAGTTTTGCTCTTGTTACCCAGGCTGGAATGCAATGGCATGATCTCGGCTCACCACCTCTGCCTCCTGGGTTCAAGCAATTCTCCCGCCTCAGCTTCCCGAGTAGCTGGGACTACAGGCATGTGCCACCATGACACGTTGGAGATTTTAAATAGCCCCAGGTCTAGATCAACAAGTAAAACCAATTAACTCTAATTCAGCAAAAGTAGGATCCTGGAAACAGTATTGTTCATAAAACTTTCCAGGTTTGGGTCCAATCAGCAGCCAAGTTAAAAACTAGTAGCTCACAGCAGCGGTTCTCAATAATATTGGTATGTATCAAAGTCATCTGGGAATTGTAGTAAAACTACAGAGGCCCAGAAATTATTCTAGTTTAACAGGCTGGAGCCCTGATTTTATTCTATCATCTCAGATTTTGCTGTATGCAGCAGTTTGTGAAAACCACTAGCCTATATCAACACAATCCCTATCACAGGCATGCTGCAAAGGAAGATGTCTGAACAAAGCTCTGAGAGATGGGAAAGTGGGAATGTATCCACTATGTGCAACCTGCTTAGCCATCTCCTAAGCACATTCCTTGGAGGGCTGAGAGGATGGCCCTTCACCAAGGCATGAAGGTGCCACTTGACACATACAGGTATAAAAACTGCTAGGTCTGCTGAATAATCAGCAATCTTGAGTCCTGGATATTCAGAAATTCTTACCCAGTAGCTAAAACAAAGCCAGTTGATATGTCAGAGGCCCTCAAATGAGCAGAAAGCTGGTGCATTTGAGAAAAGACCCTATAATTCTGTTTAAGGTATATTCTTTCTACAGGTCTTTCCCAGAGGAACATTTTCCAAGAGATGAGTTCAATTGCATTTTTCCATACAGATAACCAATTGTTCTTAAATTATTTACTAAATACTTTATCCACTGATCTGATGTATAATGCTACCTCTGCTTTACACATGTTCAGGGCTTTCTATTCTGTTCAAAAGATCTGGTTTACTGCCCCTGTCTCAACACCCCGACTCTCTTAATTAAAATAACTCTAACATTAAGTCTTAATATCTGCTAAGGAAATTCCCTCTGCTTATTCTTAGAGTGTTGTAGCTAGTTTTTGTCTTTCACATTTTGATATAAGGTTTAAAATCAGCTTACCGTCACAAAAATGCTTGATAAACATTTGATTGAGATGTATTTGAGTTCTTAGAGCATTATAGGAAATTAATGTCATTATAATATTGAATCATCCAAGCCAGGATCTTGGTAAATCTCTTCAGTTAATTCATTGTCTTCCTTAACTACACTCTTCTATAATTACTTAGTAGGGTTTTTTAAGTAACTCAACTGATACCTTGCCCAGAATTTGTTAGGTTTAGTTTTAGAAGTTTATATATATGCACTTATGCTGTATCAATTTTTTAAAATTTTATTTTCCATCTTTGCAAAATAGCTCTATAATTTTTTCTACCTACCATGCAAATCTGCTACTACAAGAATGTTCTAATCATTTGTATTTTCTGCATTCAGCATATTACCATTTGCAAATTATAAGAGTTCTGTGCCTTCTTTTCAAACCTTTACATGTGTATTTCTTTTCTTCCTTTACAACACTGGGAAGATCCTCAATTACAATGTTGAATAAGAGCAGTGAAAACTGCTGGACCAACTAAACAAAAGTTGAGCTGTCACTCCTGAGAACTGACTGGGTTGCTCTTGCAGGTCAGCCCTTTGAGACCCATCCTAAACCCAGAGATTCATGGTGCCCCATATGAACCCTGCAACGTTTAGATGTAGCCTTTAGCTCCCCAGCCCTCGAGGGTCTCAGACACTGCCCAGACCAGCAAACATCACCCAAGACGAAAGCAGCCCCACAGCTCCACTTGCGCTTCTAGACTTCCGCCTTCTTCTGGTCCCTGGCCTGGCAAATCTTCACTGCTTGGTTAGCCCATCCGTACCTTCGATCAGATTTTTCAAATATGTACTCTTTTCCCACTTGTCCAGTAGTACTCAATGGGAGGGATGATCCAAATTACCTAATTAATAATTGCTGAAAACCAAAGTACAGAGTACAATTTTTATCTCAGTGTCACCAAGAGAGAAAATGCATAGGTATCAGTAGTGACCACTTACTTAAACATGTGTAACTTAGAGGTAATAAAAACAAAAATGTTAGATAATATCTATTCCAGATTAAAATATTTATCTATACACTCAAACTTCTAGGAAAAATATCTACATATGTAATATATGACTATGACTCATAGAAAACCGTTGGAGTACAGTATGAAGACACTGCTCATCATCTTCACTCCATGAGGCAGACGGTGTGAAATGAGAACCAGGGATTTGAAATGTGTTGCAAGACTCTGTGAAAGGCATTAGAGTAAGTTCTACACAAACAAATCAAAGCAGTCTCCTGACAAATGACATTGGACTTATCTGTGAGATGCATGTCCTTATCAAAATGGAGTTAATCCTAGGTAGGTGATTTTTTTAAGTAAAATGGTCTCTGGCCCACTAGCTGCTGGTCCACCACCAGTTTTTCCCTTTGCTAAAAGGAAGGCCCCACACTGAGCCAGCATTTCCCAGGTGGAGGTCTCTTACTGACATCAGCATCCAACAGGATAAATTTTCATGGGAACCCAAAGAGAAGAGGAAGAGCTCAAGAAAAAGGGCCCAAAAGAATGACAATAGTGACAATATTTTACACTTTTATTGTGCTATGTGTCAATCAGTGGTCTTAGCGCTTTAAAAATACTAATTTTTTCTGACTACACATCAGCTTGTACCTGTTATTTTCTCTTTTATAGATTATGAAAAATAGGAGCAAAGTTCACACACAAGTAGGAGTGGAGCTGGGTTTGCATCCCGACAATCCTGCCCCAGGGCCATGCTCACACCACCGCACTTTTCCAGAAGGTG
The DNA here is from genome assembly GCF_001604975.1 of Cebus imitator. Taxonomy (NCBI): domain Eukaryota; kingdom Metazoa; phylum Chordata; class Mammalia; order Primates; family Cebidae; genus Cebus; species Cebus imitator. Next base: position 167,098 of record NW_016108192.1, on the reverse strand, counting down.
AGGGTGGTGGAGAGTCCAGTTCAGGGAGAGAGACTGGAGTGAGAGAAGGAGACTGAGCAGAGTGGATCACTCTGATGGACCCATGATTCCAGGAGAGAAAGACAAGGATTATGTCACTTGGGGAAAATATTCAGAGTCTCTGATTTAAACTTAAGCATCTTCAGCTCTAGGACAGGTAGCTGGGTGGGTAAGACAAAGTAAGCGAAAGCCGCAGCTCTGAAGAGTTTCCTCTCCTGAGAATTCCGCGGGAGTTTCCCTGACCTCATGGCCACCTCTCATCCTTATCTTCTAAGAAAAAGAGGAACCAGGTGCAGAAGCAGAACTTGAAAGTAGACATGGAACGTGACAGCTGAAGCACAGCACCACATAGAGACAATTACGTCCCCGATGTCTGTGGGCCTCCCTGACAGTGGTCAAGCCGGCCACAAGAGCTTGGAAGAGCTGAGTTTTCTCCTCACTCCCCCGAGGAAGGAGACATCTCAGTCATCCTTGATGTCTCCTTCCCCAGCTGGCTAAACAGCGGGTGCTTTCACAGCGTTGACACTGTCGCACAGCCGAGGTGTCCTCCAGCAACCCTTATGTGAGTGTGACAGAGGACTTAGAGCATCTTACCTTAGGGTCACCTCTTTTCCAATGCCACTTCAGTCCCATGCTTCTTAACCTGAGACTTATTAGTAAGAGTAAAGATGCTATGATTATATAGATGTGTATATTTATGATTAAGTGTGAATAGCTATGTGATTATTTTATTATATATATATATAGGAATAACTATATAATTATTTCTCTAATTTGTTTCTAATTCTATGTTTATATGAGAACATGCTGAGGCTTCAGACCCTTGCCTTGGTTCTTGTGGAGTTTCTCCCCCACACACAGGCCTTTCTGCTTCATCAAAAGTTGCAAACAAAGAAGGCAGAAGACAGAGTCATCTGGTAATGCAGAAGTGGGGCTGTCACATGGCCTCATTACAGAAATGACATCATTTTTGCTACATCCTACTGGTTAGAAGCAAGTTATAGGTCCATCTGTCCTCAGCTGGATGAGATGCCAAGAGACAGAATCACTGGGCATCATCTTAGGGTCTATATGCAGAGGCTGGGCCATCACTGAACAAGATCTTTACAAACCCACGTCCCGGGCTGGGCTGGATGATCTGCAGAGCTGAACTGTGTTTGTGAAAGCAAAGCCCTGGATACAAGAACAGAAATGCCCACTGGAAAGGCTGGTCTTGCATTCTCCGTGAAGCAAGGATGGCGTTATCTTTAAATATTTTCTCTATTACTCTTCATACCTCCTGTATCTCTAAAGAAGCACCACCACTAAACCTATCTGTTTTTTTCTGAGTGTCATCCTGTCAGGCAAATCTTCTGCTCTCACTACTTCTTCAAGCTTGTTTTCATGCAGACTCCCACAAACTTACTTCTAGTAATTACACTTTGTTTATTTCTTTTCCTTCACTCAGTTCATTTTTTAGTGGTTTATTTCTCTTGTATGGATTAACGAGTCAATTTCATTAGGGAATTGGTGTCTTCTAAAGAAATCTTTCTACTATTTTTTGGACTATATAAGCTAAATTCCTCTTGCCAAGCCTCAGCTCACTTCCCACATGGGCACTAGACGAAATTAGTGGGGATCCTGGAAAGTTGGGGATTGGCACAGTTCTGAGGCAGGAGCAGACATGTTGGTTACAAAGATATAAAGCATATACCTTTGATTTCCTTATGTCCCTGATGACACCATAGCTGACACTCAATACCTGTTTGTAGAGGTGAACTCAACTAAACTCCTCCCTGATCACTCAATAATATGTGAACCCAACAACCTCTTATGTTATGGACCGAATTCCCTGTTTTATGTCATTTTTCCAGGTGGGATGCTGTTCACATGGGGCCCTTTCTCCTTTTCCACCTCATTTTCCAAGTGTGAAACACTGGATCTTGATCACTCAGGGTCCTTTCTTATAGGAAGAGATGGCCAAGGGCAGACCTGTGTTCCACAGATCAAATCCAAACTATGGTGCAGTAGAATAAAAGCAGAGATCAAGCCGTAACAGGAGGCCTATGGTAAAGTCCATCTGAGAGCACCCTATGAATGCAGAACACTGCCGAGTGGTTGCAGAGCAGGAAAAACTGCTTTGGTCCCACATCTCTTCCCAACATAGAGTTTGCATGAGAGTCTTATAAAGAGGGCTTATGCAAAAGACTCGAGAAAGGAATGCAACCTCTGCTCACAAGACTCAGGAGGGGCTTTGCAGATGGATGCTTGTGAGGCCTGAAATATTGCAGGGCAGAGATCATGGGAACATCACAGGCTCTGCCTGTGTTCTCAGAATATGGAGCAATTCTAACTGCTCTTTGCCCATAACACTCCAGAGATAAAAGCCCCTTGACGCATGTGTGTGTGGTCGGACTTTATGGTGCCTTATGGACTGCACCTCTCTTGCCAAAACACCTGGATAGATAATGGGTGGTAAAATCTCAGTGTCCTTAGTTGGCGTTTCTTAGGAGAACCACATTTGCTATTGAATGCTGCAGACAAGTGCTCTTCCTCAGGCTATCTTCCTTCTCAACTCCCCTCCCCAAAGCCTGCAAGATTAAAGAGATAATGCACCCAATAAAAGCACATGAAGCCCAGAGCTCAGTGGCAACATGTATCGCCCTGTGCGAATCACCCCACTGGAGCGTATGTTGGACCCCTGGACTCATGCCGTAAAATTCTACTCTTGTGTCTTTGTCTTTTTTTCTTTTCTCACTCCCTTGTCACACCAGGACACAGGGCACCCATGTACAGGGTTTGGCTGGTTCCCAACACTTTCTACCCTTTCCTCCATCCTAACATTCTCCCTATATTTCCCTCCAGGGTTTCCCTGAACCCCTTCTTCTCCATGTATCCAGCTTAGCATCTCTCAGTTCATTCTTCACACTTCACCAGAATGATTCTTCTGGAAAGCAGATCTGATCAAGGTTCTTCCTAACTTTAGTGCTGCCAATGCTGCACATTGTCCTCGGCATAAAAGCCAAGGTTCTCCCCAAACCCATGAGCCCCAGCCATTGAACTTGCTCATGGCTCCAATCTTGCTTTCTGCCCCTGTGCTCCTTTCTCTCTAATCTCCACCCTGAACTGCTGACAGTTCCCCAGACTCCCTGCATGCTCTTTCTTCTGAGCCTGTGCTTGTGATACCGGTTCCCAAAGAGATTTCTCCTGCCATTCACCTGGATTAACTGTTCCTCATCCAGGTCTCTATCTAGACATTGCATCCCCCTGGAAGCAGTTTTCCCATACTAACTATAGTAGCCTGCATTTTCAATCCTGTTGTGGAATCTTTGATGTTTCACTGACTGAGGCCTAGGGGAGCCTGACACATAGAACTGCCTAATAAATGTTTCTAAATAAATGTGGGGTCCACCATAAGATACCACCTTACTTCTGCAAGAATGGGCATAGTTAAAAAGTCAAAAAATGGTAGATGTTTGCATAGATGTAGTGAAAAGAGAACACTTTTACACTGCTAGTGGTGAGAATGTAAATTAGTACAACCACTTTGGAAAAAAGTATGGAGATTCCTTAAAGATCTGAAACTAGATCTATCATTTGATCCAGCAATTCTACCACTGGGTATCTACCCAAAGGCACATAAGTCATTATATGGAAAAGATGCACACACATGCATATTTATAGCAGCACAGTTCACAATTGCAAGGATATTGAGGCAACTTAAGTGCCCATTGATCAGTGGGTGTATAAAGAAAATGTGGTATATATACACCATGGAATACTACTGAGCCATGAAAAGGAATAAAATAATGTATTATACAGCAACTTGGATGGAGCTGGAGATTATTATTATAAGTGAAGTTACTCAGGGATGGAAAAACCAAATACTGAATACTGTCACTTATAAATGAGAGCTAAGCTATGAGGATGCAAAAATATACAAAATGATATAATGAACTGTGGCAACTCGTTGTGGGGAACTTGGGAAAAGGGTGAGAGATAAAAGACAATTCTGGGTACAGAGTACACTGCTCTGGAGACGGTGCAGTAACATTTCAGAATTCGCTACTAAAGAACTCACGTACGTAACCAAAAACTACTTTTCCCCCCAAAACTATTGACATTTTTAAAAATTAATAGATATGGGGCTGATTTGCATTCAAAATTTAGTTTGAATGGCTGATACAAGATTTATCCTCTTACAGTTCTGGAGGTGTGAAGTCAAAAGTTGGTCACTGTGGGCTAAAATCAAAGTGTCATCAGAGCTGCATTTCTTCTGAGGCTCTAAAGGAAAATTGTTTCCTCACCCTTTCCAGCTTCTTGAGACTGCCTGCGTTCTTTGGCTCTTGGTCTCTTCCTCCATCTTCCAAGTCAGCAGACACATCACTTTGACCTCCGATTCTGTTGTCACATCTCTAACTCTGATGCTGCTCCCTACTCCTTTCATTCACAAGGACTATTGTGATTACATTGAATCTGCCTAGACAATCCAGGATAATCTTCACATCTCAGGAGCCTCAGCTTAATCACATCTGAAAAGTTCCTTTTGTTCCATTAGGAGACATTTCTATGAGTTTCAGGACACAGACATATTTAGGAGACCATTATTCTGCCTGTCACATGACTTTGCCAATATTTGCTACCCCTGGTTTCCAAACATTAATGTATGCTCTTATTTCTATATTAAATACTTTATTCCTGAAATACCAGATGAGTCTGTTTGTCTGATACAGGAAAACAGCTCACTACACCAAGAAGAGCTCCAGAAATTTCTGTCTATTGCCTCAAATCCTACAAATTTTACTGATTCTTCAATGTGCAATAGCTGTAAATTAGGCAATAATCTTTCTGGGGTGCTGGAGGAAGAAGAAAGGGAATGACTAGATAGCCCTTCTGATTGTGTCCCGTGTCCCTGATGGCTGGCCATCTTGGGCTGTAAGCCAGTTTCCCTCTCACTTAGACCTGGTCATTTCTGACTCCCCAAGTGGTTTTCACAGTATTAATGTCCACTTCATGCATCAGTCATCTTCTTGTCTTCTATCTCCACGTTTACATTTTTCTTCTCATCTCCCACTGTTGTCCTGCCTTGATTCTTCAGCCATTGCCTTCCTTTACATGCGTGTGCTTCAGCCAATTCTCTAGGAAGACATTCAAGACAGCTCTTTATCATTTGTTACTATGTTTATTTGTTTATTTGACTGCAGAGCTTTCAAGATTCTTAACTTTCTATTATTGAATTGTTAGTGTAAAAATAATTCATGCTCACAATAGGAAATGAAACAATCAAAATATGCATAAATATACTTTCAAATCTCTCCTATCACTAAATCCAATTCCACTTACTAGGCTACTTATGATTACATCAGCCTACTCTCTGTATGTCTACTTTCTTCACTTGCATGCAAACCACATTGGTAGCTTTTTTGAGTAAAAGACTGCACATTTTACATGTAATTTAAAAATCCACATATTGAGGAGGGATCCAAGATGGCTGATTAGGAGCAGCTCAGGATTGCAGTTCCCAGTGAAAGGGCAGAGGATGAGTGGATGCCACATTTCCAGACAGATTTTTATTGCCCACATACCAGAGATTCCCTGGCAGAGGAGCCCCGTGGGTTGCCAGTCCTATAGCAGAGGGGTCAGACTGTTAGAAGGAAAACTAAGAAACAGAAAGAAATAACTTCATCACTAACAAACTAGATGTCCACTCAGAGACCCAATCTGAAAGGCAACAACTACAAAGATGACAGGTGGATAAATACACAAAGATGGGAAGAAACCAGTGCAAAAAGGTTGAGAACGCCTCTCCTCCTACAAGGGATCACAACTCCTCACAAGCAAGGGAACAAGGCTGGATGGAGAATGAGTATGATAAATTGACAGAATCAGAATCAGGCTTTACAAGGTGTGTAATAAGAAACTTCTGTGAGCTAAACGAACATGTTCTAACCCAATGCAAAGAAACTAAGAACCTTGAAAATAGATTTGACGAAATGCTAATGAGAATAAACGACTTAGAGAGGAATATAAGTGAATTGATGAAACTGAAAAACACAACACAAGAACTTCACGAAGCATACATGAGTTTCAACAGCTGAATTGACCAAGCAGAAAAAAGGCTATCAGAGGTCGAAGATCAACTCAATGAAATAAAATGAGAAGGCAAGATTAGAGAAAAAAGAGTACAAAGGAATGAACAAAGTCTCCAAGAAATATGAGACTATGTGAAAAGA
>NW_016108192.1:148909-157099 GCF_001604975.1 Cebus imitator | reverse complement strand
GAATATTCATTGCAGCACTGTTTACAATAGCAAAGACCTGGAACCAACCCAAATGCCCATTGATGATAGACTGGACAGGGAAAATGTGGCACATGTACACCATGGAATATTATGCAGCCATCAAAAACGATGAGTTCGTGTCCTTTGTAGGGACATGGATGAACCTGGAAACCATCATTCTCAGCAAACTGACACAAGAATGGAAAATCAAACACTGCATGTTCTCATTCACAGGCTGGTGTTGAACAATGAGAACACATGGACACAGTGAAGGGAACATCACACACTGGGGTCTGTTGGCGGGAAATAGGGAAGGGACAGTGGGGGGTGGGGAGTTGGGGAGAGACAGCATGGGGAGAAATGCCAGGTATAGGTGAAGCGGAGGAAGGCAGCAAATCATGCTACCATGTGTGTACCTATGCAACAATCTTGCATGTTCTTCATATGTACCCCAAAACCTAAAATGCAATAAAAAAAAAGGAAGAGAAAAAAAAAATCTTGCATCAAAAAATATAAATAAATAAATAAATAAAACAGTACAGCCAGTGTCTAAGCTGGCCTACCTGATCAGTTTGGCCAGAACAGACTCAGACTAGGACAGCCTGGGCTCTATAAAACTTGGCTCCTGTGAGTCCATGGTCAAGATGAAAGTTGGGAGCTACCCAATAACTTTTATGGTAGACACCAGGGTGGAGTACTCATTGGTCACCATCCCTGTTGCCCCATTTGGCAACAGGAAGGCTGCCGTAATGGGAGCAACAGGCAGCCAGGTAGAGCCCCAGCTATTCTGCCAAAACCAAATATGTCAATTAGGGGAACACCAGATATGCCATGAGTTCCTCTACCTGCTGGAATGCTCTGTTCCCCTCTTAGGGAGAGATCTGCTAAGTATAATGGGGGTGCGGATTACCTTTTAACCAGGAGGGTCAGTATGTCTGACTTTGGGTGAGCCCAAGAAGAGCCTGATCCTGGTGGTCACTATTCCACGTGAAAACGAATGGAAGTTGCACACTGTCCAGAGGCTAGAAGAAAACCCACCAGAATTTCTAAATGCCTTCCCTGCAGTTTGGGCAGAAAAGAATCCCCCAGGAATGGCTAAGGCCTGGAGCCCTCCCTGTTAGGCAGAGACAATACCTGATACCTCGAGAGGCGCAGCTGGGAATTGAGGAACACATTTCATGGCTCAGAAAGAGGGAATCCTGGTCAAATGCCAGTCTCCCTGGAACACCCCTTTATTGCCAGTGAAAAAGCCCAGCAGGGGATATCGCCCAGTGCAGGACCTGAGAGCAGTTAACAGTGTTGCAATCACCCTCCACCCTGTGGTTCCTAACCCATATACTTTCTTGGGTGAGCTCCCCTCTGAGGCCAAGTGGTTCACTTGCTTGGACTTGAAGGTTGACTTTTTCTGCCTATGACTGGCATCAAAAAGCTAGCCACTTTTCACCTTCCAGTGGGAAGACCCCCAAACATGAAGAAAGACACAACTAATCTGGACATTGTGTCTTTCAAAAACTCTCCCACACCGTTCGGTGAGGCACTTGCCACAGGCCTAGCTGCCTTCCCGTGAGAGGACCTCAACTGCACACTGGTGCAGGACTCGGACGACCTCTTCCTCGCCAGCAGGAGTTGGGAGGGCTGCTGGGAAGGAACCAAGGCACTGCTGTAGCTCCTCATGGAGGCGGGATACAAAGTCTCACGGAAAAATGCTCAAATTTGTAGACAACAGGTGTGGTACTTAGGACTTGTCATCACCAAAGGCCACTGGTCCTTGGGACCAGAGAGGAAAAAAGTAATCTGCTCCATGCCTGCTCCCAACACCAAGTGAAAACTTTGGGAGTTTCTGGGAGCAGCAGGCTCCTGTCACATATGGATCCCCAGCTTCTTGGACATAGAGAGACCCCACTATGAGGCACTAACTGGGCTGGAAGATAGACCCCTCGAGTGGGGTAATAACCAAGACATGGCTTACCAGAAAATCAAGGCACTGCTCCACAGTGCCCCGGTGCTAGGACTTCCAGATGTTACCCAGGAATTCAATTTATTCATCCAAGAGAAGAACAAAACAGCACTCGTGGTCCTCACCCAAACTGTTGGGCCTTGGCAGAGACCAGTAGCATATCTGTCTAAATAGTTAGAGACAGTGGCATCAGGATGGCCCCCATGTCTCTGAGCCTTAGCCACCATGGTTATTCTGATGAAGGAAGCTGACAAGCTCACCTTGGGCCAGACTGTTAATATCAAATTGCCCCACTGGGTGTTCACCCTCATGAACAGTCAGGGACACCGATGGCTCTCAAATGCCCGTCTAACCCACTACCAAGGACTGCTATGGGGGAACCCATGGGTCACCATTGAAACCATGCATGGCCTCAACCTGGCCACATTCCTGCCTACGGAAGAAGGAGCTCTGGACCACGACTGTAAGGAAATGGTGGATGAAGTTTTTGCTAGTCTGCCAGACTTCAGAGACTCTCCAATCTCAAAAGGAGATTTGAATCTCTTCACTCATGGGAGCAATTACGTCCAAAATGGAAAAAGTTATGTGGGATACGCAGTCACCACTGCCACCAAAGTGACTGAGGTGGCTACCTTGCCCAAAGGCTGGTCAGTGCAATGGGAGGAATTATATGCCCTTATTCAGGCCCTGTGTCATGCAGAAAATAAAGTGGCCAATGTCTACACTGCTGCCAAGTACGCCTTTGCAACCGTTCACATACACAGGACAATATACAAGGAAAGAGGACTGCTGACAGCAGGGGGAAAGGAAATCAAAAACAAGGAAGAAATCCTCAAATTGCTAGAAGCAATTTGGAAGCCCAAAGAGGTAGCCATTATGCATTGTAAGGGCCACCAAAGAGGAACGGGTCTCATCTCCACGGAAACCGGCGGGCCGACCAAAAAGCTAAAGCAGCCGCAAGGCAGGAAGATCCAGTGCAAATCCCCACCCACTTATTCACAGTCACCCCTTGGCTCCTCGAGGATTTGGGAAAGCCAGAGTACTCCAAGAAGGAAAATAAGTGGGCGCAACAGGAGGGGGCAAAACAGAGCACAGAGGGATGGTGGCTACTCCCTGAAAACAAACATGTGGTGCCCAAAAACCTGGCTCACACTGTCGTTACTCGGTGCCACAGTCTCACCCACCTAGGCAAGACTGCCCTGGGAACCCTACTCAACAGATATTACTACACTGCACACTCCCTAAACCTTGTGCTGCAGTGAGTAACCAGTGCCTAACCTGTGCTAAGAACAACCACACACAGCGACTGAAACCCATTCCAGGGGTGCAATGGGTGGGGACTACCCCTTTGAAGACATAGAGGTGGACTTCACTGAAATCAAGCCCGGTAAAGGGTACAAAGACCTACTGGGCCTTGTATGCATGTAGACAGGTTGGGCGGAGGCACTCCTGACAAAGACTGAAAGGGCCCGAGAAGTAGTGACAATCTTACTCGGAGAAATTGTTCCCCGGCACGGGTTTCCACTCACCTTATAGAGTGATAATGGGCCAGCGTTGATGGCAGAGATCATCCAAACCCTCACCAGCACACTCAAGATCAAGTGGAAACTTCATACAGCCTACAGGCCACAAAGTTCAGGGAAAATGGAGTGCGTAAATCGAACCCTAAAGGCTACGCTGGTGAAGCTCCTCCAAGAGACTCAGGCTTCCTGGGTAGACATGCTCCCCCAGACCTGCTACGGTCATGGTGCACACCAGGACCCACCAGCCACTCACCCTTCAAGATTCTCTTCAGGAGCCCCCCATCCTTAGTCAGCAAAGTACCGGGAGACCTCAGACAGCTAGGAGAAATAGACATATCATTTCAGTTACAGGCATTGGGGAAAATACTACTCAGGTCAACCAGTTTGTAATGGAGAAAGCACCCATCTCCCTAGCCAATCCAGTTCATCCCTTCCAACCTGGGACCAACACTGGGTAAAGGACTGGAAAAAGGAACCCCTCCAACCTGTCTGGACAGGGTCCCATACTGTAATCCTTGTCACTCCAACTGCTCTCAAAGTTACAGGAATCGTTCCTTGGCTTCACCATTCCAGAGCCAAAAGGGCCCACCTGGACACATCGTCAGACCTGTGGACTGAACATCCAGACCCCCAGCACCCTATGAAAATCACACTCCAACGAGCTGAGTCCTGAGGACTTGTCAAGCCCTGCTCAAGTCACACAACCAGAAGCTGACTAGTCAATGCACAGCCGAAGCTTGAGGAGTCTTCCCTGACTAAGCAGATGTGGACTGAAATTTTAGTACTTGGTGCTATTCTGGCAGTGCTTACTGTTCTGCTATTGTGCTGTCATTGTTGCCGTCCCTTGAAGGACATTCCTTGACCATGCCTAGTGTAGAATGTTACTTTCTGTTTTGTTCATGATGGCCTTCATGACAAACTTAGTAAGGGGGGATGTCTAAATAATCATCCTATCTACACTAATCCTACATGGATGCCTCTGCTGTCAGCCTTGCTCCTTCCCCTCCTCCTTCCCTGCAGGATCCTAGTTCACTCGCACCCATCATGCCCGGAAACACACAAAATCAAAGGCATTTTCACCCCCTACTCCTATATGAAGGCTACCTGCTATCAGTGAGGCAGCCCTAAACTCTGCACAGGCCCAGACTCAAAAACCTATTGGACAGAAAAAATGGAAAAATCTGATTGCCCAATTGTGGGATACCACAGATGGGGTTAGGACTACTGCTGGACCTATTACACCTATTATGGGATGTCAGACGGCTTGGGGGTTCAAGGCCAGCCCTGAACAAAACAAATCCAAGAGGTTAAGAATGAACTTATTAAACTAGCCAGGGCTACACCTGAGCCCTGTAGAAGCGTAAATCTCTCAGGAATCAGAAGGCTTACACAGCCCTTAGAAACTCATGCCCAAATACAAGTTATCAGTATATACAAGGGGAGACTAATCTCACTAACCCTTGTTGGTTATGTGTCCCCCTCCAACAGGGAATATTTGTGGCTACTCCAGTCCCTGATGGTTGGAATCTCTCCTGGACATAAGCCAGCAGAATGGCTCTGCTAGGACCAGTAGCCGAGAATGTACTCATGAAGGTAGAAACTGACTCACCTGTGTGCAAAGTCCCAGAGGGAACTTGCCAGTCGGCAATCTCTCAAACCTCCCTTGCACTACTACTGTTAACCTCTTCCACACGGAGGTCCAACATGCCCCCCAACCCCCGGGTATCTTCTTCCTATGTGGTAGACAGGCATATACTTGTTTAGACAGAAATTGGACCGGAGTATGTATCTGAGCATTCTTAATCCCAGAAACCTCAGTTGCCACAGACCAAGAAATTGAGATGGCTCTAAATCCCCACTACCAGTCCAAACAGGCTGTATTGCTTCCCCTCCTGGTAGGAACTGGCATAGCAGCTGGGATAGGCACTGGAATAGGAGGCATCAGCACTTCAGCCCACTTCTTTCATAAACTGTTCTGGGAACTCAATGAGGACATGGAAAGGGTGGCCAACTCCCTAATGTCCTTACAAAACCAGTCCCTTAGCAGCCATGGTTCTGTGAAACCACAGGGCCTTGGACTTATGGCTGAAGAAGGGGGTACCTGCCTCTTCTTGCAGGAAGAATGCTGTTACTAGGTAAATCAGTCAGAAATTGTCACGGGAAAGGTTAAGGAATTGAGGAATCTCATTCAAAGGCTACATACTGAGTCAGAAAGCCTCTGGGGCTCCCCAGGACTTGGAACTTGTACTCAGTGGATCCTGCCTGTCTTAGGGCCTGTACTAACGCTTTTCCTGGCCCTCACCTTCAGCCTCTGCCTAGTCAGTGCACACCAGTGCTTCATCGAGGCCACAGTAGTCAAGAAAACAGCAGCCCGACTGCCACTAAACTGAAATGTAAAGGTAATGCTCCATATAGTTCATAAAAGAGCATCAAAGGGGAATGAAGTGGAAAGTTTGTGAAAAATCTCCTGATTGCCCGACTAACCACCACTATCTGCTTCTGTATGCACGCTTCCTGCTTGCTAACTAGGAAGTCCCTTGAGAAACGGCCACATTGCCTAAAACCTTCAGTTACTCCCCTGCACCCAACCTATAAAAGTTGTGTGCTATTACAGGCCAGGGCCAGACCTTTGGGTGCGAACCTGTCTGGGCCCGCTGGCGTAATAAACTGTGTTCCTCCGACCCTCTGAATGACGTTTGGGTTTCTTGTCAGGTGAAATTCTTCCGCAACAGAACTAGTTTATATTCCCACCAACAGTGTAAGTGTTCCTATTTCTCCGTAGACTTGCCAGCATCTATTGCTTCTTGACTTTAGTAGTTGCCATTCTGACAGGTGAGAGATGGTATCTCATTGTGATTTGTTTTGCATTTCTCTAACGATCACTGATGTGGAGCTTTTTTTCATATGTTTCTTGGCCACATATATGTCTTTTTCTGAAAAGTGTCTGTTCATGTCCTTTGCCTACTTTTTAATGGGGCTTTTTTTTTTCTTGTAAATTTGTTAAAGTTCCTTGTAAACAAATAGGTGAGCTCTCATCATTCTTGTTTAAACACCTAACAGGCATCCTAACCAGTGCAACATGGCAAGACAATGAAATAAAAGACCAATAGAAGAACCGAGCATGGTAGCTCATGCCTGTAATCACTACATTTCCGGAGACTGACGTGGGAGAATGACTTGAGTTCAGGAGTCTGAGACCAGCCTGGTGGTGAGACCTTACCTCTACCAAGGAAACATAATTTTAAAAGGAAAAAGATCAATGAATAGGAAATAAATAAATAAATGTCTTTTTTTTTTTGTCACCAGCTTCATTGCATATGTAGAAAACACTAGGAAATTCTGAAAAAGTCTCTGGAATTAATCACTGAATTTGCAAAATAGTTCATAAAATACATGTAAGAAGTCACTGAGATGAACATGAAGAGATAGCAAGCAATACTAGTCATCAAAGAAGTGAAAGTTAAAACCATGATGAGAAACCATCACTCATCACCTAGAATAGGTAAAGTTAAAAATACACATGATAAATCTAAATACTGGCAAGAATATGGAAAAAATAGAAATGTCTGATATTGCTGGTGGGAATGCAAAAAATGTTGCTGCCAATTTGTAAAGCGGTTTGGCAATTTCTTATACAGCTGCCCATCCATTACCACAGGACCCAGCAATCCCACAAACATGTATTTATCCAAAAAAATAAAAATATAAGGCCACATTTGTAAGCAGTTATTTATAGTGGCTTCATTTTGACACATCCTAACTGGAGTAATCCACGTTTCTATCAAGTGGACACCAGTGAATAAACTGGGATTCCAGCAATACTGGGCAGCTGCTCAGCAACAAAAATGAATGAATGACATCATCTCAAACATTGTTATGCTGAGTGACAGACCAAACAAAGGACTACATCACATATGATTGCATGTCCATGAAATTCTAGAAATTTCACTAGTCCAGTGACAGAAAGCAGAGCAGTGGTTGAGTGAAGGGAAGGGGTGAGGGTGGGAGGCAAGGATTAAATAGAAAGGGACAGAAAGAAAGTTTTTAGGGGAAAAGAAACTGTTCTGTACAGTGCCACCATTCTGGAGTGACTGGGCGGTGGGAGCTAAGGAGAGAGGAAGGTGTGAGGGATGAGGGGCAGAGAGAAGGGCTGGGGAAGCAGGAGGTGAGGAAAAGGAGCAGGGGAAAGGACTCTAAAGCAGTGGGGGAGCCTAGCAGGGGGTTCTTTGAATGTGGTGTTTCTCTACTAACCAGTGTGGTAGTTACACACTACAAGTAATTACCAATATTCACCAAAAAGCTCAGCTAAAACTCGTAAATTTTAGTTATATGTAAATGCCCTAATAAGAAAAAAAAGGGGGAGGAGTGCAGGGAAAAAGGCCAAAAGTAAAGACATTTTTAGATAATCAAAACCATAAAATTCATTTCCTAGGCATCTTGTACTACATGTAATTTTAAAGGAAATTCTTCAGGCTGAAGGGAAATGATACTAGATGGTGACCCAGAGACACAGAAAGGAACAATTAACAACAGAAATGATGCACACACACATATCACATACACACACTCATTTTCTTAATTTCCTGAAGGCATATGACTGCTTTTCTAAAACAGAAACATTACACTGTATCATTGAGTATATAATGTATGTTGATGTAATATATGCAACAATAATAGCATAATGGTAGGTTAAATGAAACTATGCCATTT
>NW_016108192.1:143960-146564 GCF_001604975.1 Cebus imitator | reverse complement strand
GGACTAGCCCAGACCCTCCACCGCGGAGAGCCCCAGGCGCCTTTACCGAGTTTCATTTTCAGTTTAGGCCAAAATGCCCGAGGGTTGGTCCGGGCGGGGCGGCGCTGGATGGGTCCGGCTGACCTCGGGGACCCGGCCAGGGTCTCACAACCTCCAGGGAATGATTGGCTGCGATGTGGGGCCGGATGGGAGCTTCCTCCGCGGGTATCTCCAGTTCGCCTATGACGGCAAGGATTACATCTCCATGAACGAGGACCTGCGCTCCTGGACCGCCGCGGACCCGGTGGCTGAGATCACCCAGGGCAAGTTGGAGGCGGCCAACGTGGCGGAGCAATCGAGAGCTTACCTGAAGGGCGAGTGCGTGGAGTGGCTCCTCAGATACCTGGAGAACGGGAAGGAGAGGCTGCAGCGCGCGGGTACCAGGGCATCGGGAGCCTTCCCCACCTACTATAGAACTCCCGGATGGCCTCCCACGAGGAGGGTAGGGAAATGGGATCAGCGCTAGAATATCGCCCTCCCTTGAATGGAGAATGGCATGAGTTTTCTTGTGTTTCCTCTGAGGGCCCCCTCTGCTCTCTAGGACAATTAAGGGATGATGTCTCTGAGGAAATGGAGGGGAGTACAGTCCCTGGAATACTGATCAGGGGTCCCCTTTGACCCCTGCAGCACCCTTGGGCACCCTGACTTTTTCTCACAGACCTTATTCTCTGCCTCACACTCAATGTGTTGGAAAGTCTGATTCGGGCTTCTCTGAGTCCCTCAGCCTCCATTCAGGTCAGGAGCAGAAGTCGCTGTTCCTGCCTCAGAGACTAGAACTTTCCATGGAATAGGAGATTATCCCAGGTGCCTGTGTCCAGGCTGGGATCTGAGTTTTGACACCCCAGGTGTCCTGTCCATTCTCAGGATGGTCACATGGGTGCTACTGAGAGATGCAAAGTGCCTGAATTTTCTGACTCTTCCCATCAGAGCCCCCAAAGACACACGTGACCCACCACCCCATCTCTGACCATGAGGCCACCCTGAGGTGCTGGGCCCTGGGCTTCTACCCTGCGGAGATCACACTGACCTGGCAGCGGGATGGGGAGGACCAAACTCAGGACACGGAGCTTGTGGAGACCAGGCCAGCAGGGGATGGAACCTTCCAGAAATGGGCAGCTGTGGTGGTGCCTTCTGGAGAAGAGCAGAGATACACGTGTCATGTGCAGCACGAGGGACTGCTGGAGCCCCCGACCCTGAGATGGGGTAAGGAGGGGGATGGGTAAGGAGGGGAATGGGGGTGTCATGTTTCTTCTCAGGGAAAGCAGGAGCCCTTCTGGAGCCTTCAGCAGGGTCAGGGCTGAGGCCTGGAGTCAGGGGCCCCCACCTTCCCTTCCTTTCCCAGAGCCATATTCCCAGTTCACCATCCTCACTATGGACACCATTGCCTGCCTGGCCATCCTGGGAGCTGTGGTCATCGGAGCTGTGGTCGCTGATGTGATGTGAAGGAGGTTGAGCTCAGGTAGGGAAGGGGTGAGGAGTGAAGTCTGGGTTTTCTTGTCCCTTTTGGGGTTTCAAGCCCCAGGTAGAAGTGTTCCCCTGCCTCATTACTGGGAAGGACCATCCACACATGGGCTGACCCAGCCTGGGGCCCTGTGTGCCAGCATTTATTCTTCTGTGAAGCACATGTGACAATGAAAGACAGATGTATCACCTTGATGATTGTGGTGTTAGGGTCCTGATCCCAGCATTCACAAGTCAGAGGAAGGTCCCTGCTAAGGACAAACCTTAGGAAGGCAGTTGGCCCAGGACCCCATACTTGCTTTTCTTATGTTTTCTGATCCTGTCTTGGGTCTGTAGTCATAGCTCTAGAAACTTCTCTTGGGACCAAGACTTGGAGTTTCTGCTAAGATCTCATGGCCCTGCCTCCTCCCTGTCCCCTCACAAGAAGTTTTCTTCCCATAGGTGGAAAAAGAAGGAGCTACTCTCAGGCTACATGCAAGTGGTGGGGGCGGGAGTGTGGAGGAGCTCACTCACCCCATAATTCCTCCTGTCCCACGTTTCCTGCGGACTCTGACCAGGTCCTGCTTTTATCCTAACCCAGACAGCGACAGTGTCCAGGGCTCTGATCTGTCTCTCGTGGATTACAAAGGTGAGACACTGGGAGTCTGAAGTGGGCAGGGTTCAGGGCAGAGGGGACCGGACTGGGTAAGGTGGATTCTTTGACTGGGACATTTTGAGTGTGTGGTGGGCTGTTCAGAGTGTCATCACTTACCATGACTGACCTGAATTTGTTCATGACTATTGTTTTCTGTAGCCTGAGACAGCTGCCTTGTGTGGGACTGAGATGCAGGATTTCTTCACGCCTCCCCTGTGTGACTTCAAGAGCCTCTGGCATCTCTTTCTGCAAAGGCATCTGAATGTGTCTGCGTCCCTGTTAGCATAATGTGAGGTGGTGGAGAGACAGCCCACCCCGTGTCCACCGTGACCCCTGTCCCCACGCTGACCTGTGTTCCCTCCCCAGTCATCTTTCCTGTTCCAGAGAGGTGGGGCTTGTGTCTCCATCTCTGTCTCAACTTCATGGTGCACTGAGCCGCAACCTCTTACTTCCCTACTGAAAATAGAATA
>NW_016108192.1:135288-141980 GCF_001604975.1 Cebus imitator | reverse complement strand
CAAGGACTGAACCTTGGACCTCCAGTTCTAAGGGGTCTGATCAGACCACACCCAGAGCAGACTGCACAGTTCTGACCCCACGCCTAGAGGACACTTAGACAAGGACCTCTCATGTGCACAGGAATCACCTGGACATGGTGCTGAGATCTAGGAAGTCTGGAGTCAAGCAAGAGATTCTGGATTTATGACAAGGCCGGAGCTCCTGCTGTTGGTCTCCAGATCACACTTGGAGCAGCAAGAACACCGGGATCCCACATGTCTGTGTATCAGCCTCGCCTGTAGGGCTTGTTATATAAATGATTCCTTCATCTTGTGCATGATACTGTGAGACAGGGGTTCTGGGGAGTGGCCTGAGGATTTTCTAACCCCCACTAGCAATCATGTTGCTTAGACAAATTGGGAACCACTGACATCAGTGGTCAGAGAGTGCCTGAGTGGGTGGGTCAGGTGGGTTTTCAAACCTTGGTTAAAAGCAGTTTTTTCCCTCAGAAAGAAAAGGGAGGTTGTATATCATCAATTATGAGATGTAATATTCCCTGTTGATCTCTCCACCATGGGGTAGAGGCCAGGTAGACAATTTGGGATGTGGCTCTCACATAAAGAACACCTCTGAAGGCTGCTTTCTGACGCTGGGCCGTATGCTGATTTCTCACTCACTTCTTGGAGCAAACTGTGGAAAACAAATTTCTGTAATTTACACATAAAGTTGTATATCTGGTGTTGGTGGTTAATTTTATTGTGGGGAAGGCCACAGAACAAGGCTGAAAACTACACATCCAAGAACAGAATCTACAGCCCACCCTGGATCAGGTCCCTCCTGGGAACAACTGCCCCTGCTGTTGAGCACAGACGCCACTGCTCACACCTCTGACACCCTGGTGCTGGACACTGGACCCTGAGGCTAGGACAGATGTCACTGCTGCACCTGGAAACTGGACATCACTACTGCCACTCAGCCATTCTCTCTAAAATGCATTCTGCACAGTCCCAGCCTCTCTATGTCACCTCATTCTGGCTCAGAGTCTGGCAGTGATATAGGAATTCAGTTGAAATTATTTAGGCAGGTAGAGAGGGTACAGAAGGCTCAGTAAGGTTTTCCTTTTAATTGAGAGTAGCCCCCAAATCATTTTCTTTTCTAACAAAGAGCAGCCTGTAAAATCAAGCTTCAGACATAGACAAGCAAGCTGGAAGCTCTCATGGGTGAATGCGGCAGCTGTGCCAATAGGAAAAGGACACCTGGGACTAGGCATGTTCGCATGGCGGCTCCATCTTCCCTTCTCTTCACCAGCCATGTGTACTGTAAGGAGAAGACAACATGGTACCCCCCTAGTGGAAAGCCCATTAGCCTAATAGGATTAGGGTGGGGGAACAGCTTTTTCCATGCATGATGTAAATGTCACACCTGGTCCAACCAACCTGTAGGCCCTGCATAAATCAGACACCATCTCCTCAGTCTTGCCTATAAAATCTAGGGCACTCCGATTCCAGGCCAGAATTTCCTTTCAGGCGCCCCTCTCTCACACACCAGAGAGCTGTTCCCCTTTGTCTTTCTTTTGCCTATTAAACCTCTGCTTCTAAGCTCACTTCTTGTGTGTCAGTGTCCTTAACGTTCTTGGTGTAAGATGGCAAAAGTCCCATTATTTACCCAAGAAAATGACACAGCTTCAGCAGGTGCTTATCTGACTGGTGGAGCCTAAGACTGATGTCCATGATCAACTGCAGGGGTGACAGGAGTGTTGTCCTCTTCTAGGGAGGGAGGTGGTTTCTGTCTCCTCTCAACACTTCACATGTTGTAAACCAAAAATAAACTTCAAAGCCACCCCTCCCAGCCATCTTAATGGACACCCTCAGCCAGGGCACTCAAGAGTTCACCTGGAAGACTGGCTTAGGCCACCATGGGAAGCAGGTGTTGAACATGTCTCATTATGCCCTCTTCCCTTTTGGAATTCAGGAAAAGCTGACCAGCGTTTACCATCTACACAGACCTTAAGTCTGATCAGAAACGTTTACAACCTTTTCTTTCCGAAGCCTGCCACCTGGAGGCTTCAACTGCATGATAAAAATTTTGGACTCCACAACCTCTTATCATAACCCAGACATTCCTTTCTATTGATAATAACTGAATCATTTGCCAACTAGAACATTTAAAAATCTACCTGTATCCTAGAAGCCCTACCCCCAACCCCCACTTGCTTCAAGTTGTTCTGCCTTTCTGGACTGAACCAATGTACATCTTAAATTGTATTTGATTGATGTCTCATATCTTCCTAAAATGTAAAAAACCAACCTGCACCCCAACCACCTGAACACATGTTCAGGACTGTATCATGGGCTGTGGTCACTCATATTTGGCTCAGAATAAATCTCTTCAAATATTTTACAGAGTTTGACTCCTTTCATTGACGATGTGGAATTCTGATGTAATAAGAGGGCTCAAATGCTGAGTGTGAGGGGTGGGAAAAAAATGACAAATTTTAATTCTTGGAGCAGTGATCCAAGACAAGAAATTTATCTGGTACCTGGGAGGCACTTGGAGTGTCTGAATGAACCAGTGATGAATAAATAACATCTTTCCACCCATTCCCTTGAAAATAAGTTATAACCTCAAGAGATTGTCTATCCCAGTTCATACTCTAGATTATTGGAGTGGCATTGTGTGATGGTGAAATGATTATTCATACATCTTCCCTCTGCATTGTCTCTTACTAGGATTTAAAAACCCAGATTTGTAAGATCACAGAGCATCTGGGTGCACACTGATGTCTTATATTAACATTTGTATGTTCTTGTGTGTAGAAATATTTCTGGGGAGAGAATATCCACCATTTGTTAGGTTTTTTGTTTGTTTTTGAGACAAAATTTCACTCTTGTTGCCCAGGCTAGAGTGCAATGGCAGGATATCAGCTCACCACAACCTCTCCCTTCTGGGTTCAAGCAATTCTCCTGCCTCAGCCTCCCAAGTGTCTAGGCTTACAGGCATGAGCCACCATGCCTGGCAAATATTGTAATTTTACAGAGACAGGGTTTCTCCATGTTGGTCAGGCTGGTCTCAAACTCTGACCTCAGGTGATCAGCCCACCTCAGCCTCCCAATGTTCAGGGATTACACACATGAGCCACCGTGCCCTGGCACATTTACTTGTTTTTATGTGACCCCTTCAGAGGCCTAAAAGAAAATCCTAACTTCCAGGTTAGAGGTAGGGCCACTCTATGTCTGGACAATGAACAGCTGGTAGCAACCTGTGTTTAGCAGACTTAGGGACATGAAATAAATGCTTACATTTTGTTTATCTTTTCCTCTGGGACTGAAGAAGGTAGAGGTTAACTTGCTTACTCTTACCATAGGCTTCTGCCTGTGGGATGGTGATGGTGTTTTCCTCCACCCAAGTAACTTTCTGATTCTCCAACAGCAACTGGGAGTCCTAGAATTTGACTCAATTCTGACCCTAACTACTTGGAGTTCGCCTCAGACTCCACAGGTTTAAGGGCTCAGTCCCACAAGACTGTCCTCACTTCAGATGCAAGTCACAAGTATCGGTTTCCAGGTTACTTCCACTTCTGTCTAACATGGCTGCAGAGTCAGGGGTTTCTCACCTCTCAAGGCTTGAAAATTCTTAAACTAACTCAAATAACTCAGGAAGTTGCTATTGTCATGCAAACCATAAAACATCCCAGACAATTCTCAATCAGTTTAGAAGTTTATTTTCCCATGCTGGAGATGCATCTTGGAAAAAGAGACACAAATCATTGTACCATCTGTGACCCATGCTTTTTTAAGAGGGTTTTGAGGGCTGCAGTATTTACAGGGGAAAAGCAGGCAGGAGAGGAAAAAGGAAGAGTCCACTATGCTTTCATCTCATGTTTAGTAAATCTGCATTTTCATAAGATAAAGTAAACATTGGATAGAGAAGTCAAATATGCATTTGTCTCTGGGTGGATGGAGGGATGATTTCTAGTCTTGTGTTTGTTCTGTACCTGTGAAGATTAGCTGTTAATTTACATTGTCAAGGGGAATTTGAACAAAACTCTATTTCTGCGTAAAGATGTTGGGGCTCACAAGGAATTATCCTGTGAGCAATTTGTGAGGGAGGCCACCTGGGGAGATATGTGGTCTCCTATCTTTGCAGTTAGTTTTTTAGGAACAAAAGAAAGGCAGTTTTTCCATCACTCAGTTTCCAAACTTAACCTTTTCCTTTAGTATAGTGAGTTTGGAGATCTGAAATTTTATCTTCCTTTCACACTTAGTATTGCAGTTTATTATTGTTATAGCTTAATTCAGTGGTCCCCACATTTTGGCATCAGGACCGGTTTCATGGAAGACAATCTTTCCATGGACCAGCAGAGGTGGCAGGGGGTGGAGGGGAATGGTCTCAGGATGAAACTGTTCCAGCTCAGATGATCAGGCATTAGTGTGTCATAAGGAGCATACAACCTAGATCCCTCACATGCACAGTTCACAATAGGGTTCATGCTTCTATGAGAATTAAATTCCACCACTCATCTGACAGCAGGCAGAGCTCCTGTGGTCATGCTCCTGCTCTCTTGCCCACCAGTCACCTCCTGCTGTGTGATCTGGTTCCTACCAGGCCAGGAATCTGTACCAATCCACAGTCTGGGGGTTAGAGATCCCTGGTTTAAATTATGTGACTATAGCAGAACACCTGAGACTGGATAACTTATAACAAACAGCAATTTATTTGATTCATGGTTGTTGAGAATGGGAATTCCAAGATCAAGGGATTGTATCTGGTAGAAAGCAAAAGGGCAAGAGAGGGTGAGAGGTAGAGGGAAAAAGAGGTCAGACTCACAGCCTCAGATCCTTTTATGATCAGACTTAATCCATTAATGAGGGCAGAGCTCTGATTGTCCAATCACCTCTCAGAGTTCCCACCTCTTAAAGATGTTGCATTGGGGATAAATCATCCAACAGATACATTGTTGGACAAACATTCAAACCATAGCAGTTATAAAGGATGCAAATGAACAGACAGATGAAGTATGCACAGGGTGAGGTCTGGAAGGGCTCTGAGCACAGGAGCCTCTGTTCCCATGGAGATGGGGTGCACCATCCTCCCAGCACGTGGACACATGGGTGTGCTCACCAATTGGAAAGCTCTCCAAAACCCAATCTCTAGAGGTTTCTATGGTAATTTCATGTGCAGGCAAGATTAATTAAATCATCGGCCATTTGGTGACTGAACTCAACTTCCAGCCCTGCTTTCCTTTGCAGTGGTAAGGGATGGGGCTGAAAGTTCCAATCCTCTAATCATAGCTTCGTGCTTTGCTGAGGAGACTGCAAATATTTTAGAACCTGCTTGTCAGGAAACAGGGACAAAACCAAATATTTTGATTGGACCACAGATCACACCCTGGTCTTTGACCACATTATCTCTTTTTATAATTTTTATTTATTTATTTTAGAGACAAGGTCTTGCTCTGTTGCCCAGGTGTAATGCAGTGGCACAATCAAAGCTCACTGTAACCTTGAATTCCTGGGCTCAAGTGATCCTTCTGCCTCAGCCTCCTGAGTAGATAGCATCACAGTGGCACATCATCATGCCCAACTAATTTTTAATATTTTGTAGGAATGGGGTCTCACTATTTTTCCCAGGCTGGTCTCAAACTCCTAGCCTTAAACAATGCTTCTACAATGGCCTTCTAAAGTGATGAAATTGTAAGCGTGAGCCACTGGGCCTGGTCAATCACAGATCTCCTATATCAGAGGAATCATAAGAGTAAAAAGAAGCTGGCATATTACCAGAATCCTGTTTGGTCATTAACAATTATCCCAGTGTAGTCCAAAAATAGGAGTCACCTCAGTACCTCAGTAACATATAGATACACCCTTTCAGGCATCTGGTAAAATTGGGCTAAGAGACAATATCATCTCTTGCTTATGCCTCTTTCGAGTAGTTCATGTTACATTGGATTTTCCTCATTATGTAACCCATTTATTCATTCATTTACCCTCAGCTACTATTTCTCCTTCTCTTCATTTATACCAAACATTTCCAGTTTGGGAAGGAACATGAGGTTCTGCTGCTCTGCTGGCCTAGACTGCGGGGAGCAATACTGTTCTAGCAAGTGTCTCCTGTCAGTCCATTCTAGTTAACAGAGGTTAGGGTTATGCAGGTAGAGAGCTGGTTGGCTATCTGACCCCAGGCAATACAGCTGCATTCAGTGTTAACCCCAACTTATCCAGATGCAGTGATTGCACAACCTTCTCTCCAGGCTCTCAGGAATTCTTGCATCACAGACATAAAATATATTTACAGTTTCCTGCTTAGGAATAATTCCTGTTCTGGATGCTATTGGCATTCCTAGTCCCGGGACCACCAGGTATGAGAAAAGCAAGATGAGGTAAAGTACAGTCATCACTCCAGTGTCCTCCCGCCTTGGGAAGGATTGTATGTAGATCACACCAGCACCTTCCCCTGCTCTACCAGGAAAAGAGAGATATTCTTATGTCAGTTGTGAGCCCAGTCACGAAGGTGTATAAGCCCGTCCTTCATGCTTATGTCTCCCCAGTCCTGCTTTATATAGTTAATGTTTCAACGGACTATTTTAATTCTCTATGAAACTCTTCCCCTGAAGCAGATATTTCTCTGACCATTGTTGGACATTGAGGGCCAGTGAGTTTCCTGCTGTAATGTTGCTCAGTGGTCCACATGGTGGCAACACCTCCCATTCAGG
>NW_016108192.1:95628-135000 GCF_001604975.1 Cebus imitator | reverse complement strand
AAGTGATCCACCTGTCTCAGCCTCTGAAAGTTCTGGGATTACAGGCATGAGCCACTGCACCCAGTCTTGTTAAATAGAATACATTTTATGAGTATTTTGTGTATGTGAGGTAGGGAATGCAAGAGGAATATGTCTTGATTCAGTCCATCTCTGCATTGCTACAGCCCCAGTGTCTACTTATTTCATGGACCCAGGTGATCTTCACAAACAAACGTAAATTTTTTTCTCAGATGTGGTCTTAATATGTTTCCCGGGCCAGACTCAAATATTTCTCAGGCTAAACTCAAATGCCTCTTCTTAAGATAACCTTCTGCCTTAGCCAATTTCATAGCTGGAATTACAGGTGCACGTGGCAAGCACTTACATATAAATGCTTGTTGATTTCAATCACCTTTCAGACCTGGAAGGGAGTTATTCTGATGAGCCCTGAACAGCACCGAGGGGATGATGCTGAACCATTCATGAGAAACCACCCCATAATCCAATCACCTACACTGCTGGGGATCACATCTCTATATGAGATTCAGGTAAGAACAACATCCACTCTATATCAGGCAGCAAGGTGGTATTACATGTGTCCCATATGGGCATTATTTTCATAGGCCAGTTTTCTATTGCTCTCTTGATTAATTATATGGCTAGGCCATCAGTTATTGCCCATAAGTCAGTAAAAACTAAAACATAGGAGCTTTTATCATTGTTCAATCCTTTCATCACTGCTAAGAAAATACTGTGCAATTCATCCCACAAGAGTTGTTCTGTTTGTATCTTCTTTGATCAAACGGGAGGACTTCCAAACAGGATGTTGTCCATTCATCTTGCAAATGCTGTACACAAACCAACCAGCTCTTTATGGGTCAGAAGACTGATATTGCAGTTCAAATCCCAGGACAGAATCTGGCTTGGAAAATGTCAGTGTTTTATTCAGTTCACACTTTCAATGAATTGAATGAAGTCCATCCACCTTATAGAAGGCAATCTACTTTGCTCAAAGTACAGCAATTTGTATGTTAAACTTATATCAAAAAAAAGCCTTTAAAAATCCTCCAGAATAATGCTTTACCACCTACCTGGGCACCAGGTTCACATGACAAATAAAATTATTTACGACATTCTTTAATACAATAATATTCCAAGGAAATTAGCCTTTGACCTAATAAGGAATAAACAACTGTTTCTGAAAATTTATATCCAATTATCAACAAACTCTCCCTACAGATTGTTTCCCAAGTTTAGCTTATAATTGTGGATGAATATAACATATATTTGTTCAAAACCAAACAAAGAGAGAAAATCAAAAATGAGGAAAATGAAAAAAACCATAAGAATAGTAATAAAGATGACAGCAGTTATTTTGTTGGAAACAGTGCAAAGGAGGAGACAGATGAGCAACATCTCTAAAATTCTGAAGGGAAAATGCTGTCAAACTAGACTCTATTTCCAGAAAAAAGATCCTTTAAAAACATATGTGTAATATGTATAATTTTAATTGGCAAGTAATAATATATTCATGAGGTACTGTGTGATATACTGATATATGTATACCAAGTGTAATGATTAAATCAAGCTATTTAACACAACCTAAAATCATCTCTCAAAAAATAAAGGGATTTTAGACTTATAGGAGGTGAATAAATTTATACCCAGCAGACATGAGCTGTAATAAATGTTTCAGCCCTTCAGGCAAAAACAAAAGGATACCAACTGCAAATATGTAATGAAGAGCACCAGAAATGGTAAGCACATGGGTAGATACATAAGATTTTTTCATGACTTTAAAATCTTATTAAGAGACAATTATAAGGCCTTTATCAAAAAATGGTAGAGAATTCCAAAAATGCATTCCCCTACTAAAGCAACTATTTACCTGGAAAAAACTATCAAAATTAAGTTATTCTGTACTCTGGAGTCTATGAAAAAACTTTCTACAACAACCAAAGTAGTGCTTAATGAAAAAGAAGCTCTAAGTTTTGATAAGAGAGCATGGTGATGCTATTCCTCAGCCACCTACTCACTCCAACCCCCACACCCTCAGCTGTGAGGTAGCCATGGGGACAGTGGCCACATTCCTGGTGTAGTTTCCTGATGCCAGAAGAGGCAAAATGAAGTTTCTTCTCAAAGAATTGTGTTTGTGTCCCTTTAACAGGTATGACAGCCCCCAAAAGATCACCTCAGAGGCTGATCTTTGCTTCACTCCTCTTGGAACTTTATTAAGATTGGAGTGGTCTCCATAGCAATGTTTGTCAAAAGCATTTAAAGGCAAATACTAGTCATAGACACCCGGGGCAAGGAATAATAGATGGGTAAACAGCAGACAGGCTGAAAAGCCTAGAAATGTAGAGGCTGGAGGTGGAGATACATAGGGCAATATAACTTCCAAAATATCCTACATATGCTGAGAAAACCAGAATGCAACATACATGGTCAGGGCTTAACGCATGTTTTCAAAATAACTGAGATGACCTTAGGCTTTTACCTCTGGATGATCTTTAGCCTCTATGTAAGCAGTCAGTGAAGTTAAGGCAGATGTCTAAACTGACTGGTTATGTGTTGAAGGAGTGTCTATCTGCAAAGAGTCTATCTGCAAAGTCTTGGGGAGACATTATTTATTTATTTTTTTGGCTACAGCTGTTTAAGGAAACCTCTGTCAAATCACTAGCTGACCATGGAGCTAATAGAATACATTTCAGTGACCATACATGGGAAAGAACAAGCTTAAAAAATTGTTTAGAAAAGCCACTAAGAAACAACTCTATCCACAAGAAACTCTGGGGAGTAGGAATAATATGATATCCAGAGTTACCAAATTGTTGCATTCAAAGGGTTTTGCTTTCAACAAAAAATCTTGAAGTTATTTAAACATTTAAGAAAATGGCCTATTCACAGAAAAAAATGCAACAGCAGAAGCTGTCCTTAAGGAAGCCAAGTCATTGGACTTACTAGACAAAGACTTTAAACCAACAGTCTTAAATATGCTCAAATAAATAAAAATAAAAAGACCATGGACAAAAAGAGAAAAAAAAGGAACCAGAAGAAAAATATATCATCAAATAAAGACTGTCATTAAAAATATAATGAGGAAACAGCAATTCTAGTGGGGAAAGTATAATTACTGAAATAAAAAATTCATTAGAGATGTTCAATACCAGACTTGAACAGGTAGAAGAAAGAATTAGCAAACTTGAAGACAAGCCATCTTAAATTGTAGACTGTGCAGAATACAAACAAAAAAAAAGGAAGAAGAAAAAATAATAGTGAACAGAGCCTAAGGGACTTGTCAGACACCATCATGCTGACCAAGATATGCAGAATTTAGTAGGCAGAAGAGCCAGCAAATTGAAGATAGGCCAATTACGATTATGGAATTTAAAGAGCAGGAAGAAAAAACATAAAGGCAAATGATCAGAGGTTATGACACCTCTGTACAGCATCAAGTGGACTGACAGATGAATAATGGGAATCCCCAAAGCAGAGGAGAGATGGAAAGAGATGGTAAAAATATGGAGTAACATAACAGGTGAAACCTTGCCCAACTTGATAAAATCTGTGAATCTACACATTCAAATTCAAAAACTTCAATGAAGTCCAAGCAGAATAAACTTAAAGAGAGCCAAACCAAGATACATTATAACAAACTGTTGAAATAGAAGCAGAGAGAACTTGGACAGCAGCAGGTAACAAATAACACATTATGTACAAGGGATCCTCATTGAGATTAACAGCCAATTTCATTCCAGAAAACACCAAAGGATGTCGGAATGGTATGATATGTTTAAAGTGCTGCAAAAATAAAGCTGTCAACCAAAAATTCTATATCCAGAAAACATTTTTTTCAAAAATGAAAATATACAGTTTTGCAAGATAAAAACATTTCTGGAGATTGGTTTGCAAAACAGTGTGAATGTTCTTAGCAGTACTGAACAGTACCATTACAAATGGTTAAGATGGTAAAGTTTGTTATGTGCATTTTATCATGTTAATAAGTTAAAATAAATGGAGAAATTGAGATTTTCCACATAATTAACAACTGAGAGATTCCATTGCTACTAGATCTTTCCTGTAAGAAATTCTAATGTGAGTCATTCAGATTGAAATGAAAGTGCACTAGACAACAGCCCAGAGACACATAAAGAAATAATATGTAAAAAGCCTCAGTAAAGGTGTCAAGGCAATTCAATGTGGAAAAGCATACACCCTTCATCTAATGGAGCTATGACAATTGGATGTCCACATTCTAGAGGATGAATCTGAGATCTGGAAGTGGTGACTCCACCTGCAATCTCAGCATTTTGAGAGGCCAAGATAGCAGAATTGCTTGGATCCCGTAGTTCAACATTACAATGAGCTCTGACTGCACTACTGCACACTAGCCTGGGTGACACAGACACTGTCTCTACCAAAGGGAAAAAAAAGAAAAAGGAAAGAAATTAAAACACTACTTCACAGTATATGCAGAAATTAATGTAAAATGGATTAGAGACCTGCAGATAAGGGCTAAAATTAAAAACTCATAGAAGAAAAGAGAGTGGGTTCTTGGTTAATATATATATTTTTTTCTGTTTGTCTATCCCTAAACATGTACTTCACTCTTTTAATCAATGTGGCTTTCAAGTATCTGTTGATATCTGATAGTTTAAGTCCTCCAATTATGTTCACTTCCAATATTGTTCTGGCTATTTTAGGCTCCTCACATTTTTGTATACATTTTAGGAGCATGTTGATTCCCACAAAAAAAGAAACAGAAACAAAAAAAAAAAACCTTGTTGAGATTTTTATTACAATTGCATTGGTTTCATAGATCATTTTGTGGATAAATGGTATGTCAGCAATATTTTCTTCCTCACATATATGAAATAATATACCACTTAATTTGTCTCAGCAATGTTTTGTAATTTTGAGTGATGAGATTTTGTATGACCTTTATATTTATTTCTAAGAACTTCTGTTTCTTAGTGGTATTATACATAGTACTGTTTAAAGAATGTCAGTTCTTCTCACTGTTAATTACTCATATACAGAGATGTTACTTTTTGTTTTATATTGGCCTTGCAAAATTCACCTATTTTTAATAGTCTGTTCATAGAACTTCCTAGATTTTCTTTATATACAATAACGTTTTCCTTGAAGAAGACAGTTATATATCTTATCTAATCTATTTTTTTTTTTTTTTGGGTCACACGGTACAATGTTAAACAAAGGTCACGATTACTGGACATTTTTCTCTTGTCTGCAATTCAGAGGAGTGGGAATTATGATAAATACAATTCAATATGAGATTTGGGTGGGGAAATAGCCAAACCATATCACACAGCCTGCCTTTCATTTCTGTGGGTTCCGCATCTGTGAATTCAACTACCTGTGGATAGAAAATGTTATGTTGCTGCTGATGTATACTATGCAGTTAGGACTACCTACAATCGTTATGACCTCATCTGTACATGATGTACAGACATTTTTCTTTTCATTATTTCCTAAGCAATACAGATAACAACTATTTACAAATCACTTACATTGCATTAGAAATTATAAGTAATCTAAAGATAATTTAAAGTATATGGAAGGATGTGCATAGGTAATAGGCACATACTAGGTTACTTTATATATTGGACCTGAGCATCCATGGATTTTGATTCATCCACAGAGGTCCTAGAACCCATCTCAAAAAGTACCAAGGGAAGATTGTATAAGACTGACATGCCTATTTTAAGTTTTTGAAAGAATTGACAGGCAAAGAAATCTGGGCAAGGAGTTTTTCTGGCAGGAAGGAATTTATTTAGAACTCAATTTCTTAATGGATGTAGAACTATTTATATTTTGTATTTAGTTTTCTGTTGGCTTTGTTCAACCATCTTTTTCAAGAACTCATGTCACTATACCTAAATTGTAAAAGGTGTTGCCATGAAGCTGTCTAACATTCTCTTCTTTTTGTTTTAATAAAATCTACAGTTTTATAATGTCCCTTCTCATAGTGCTCATTTGTGTTTTCTCTGTTCTTATAATTAATCTTTCTAGGGATTTTGAAATTCCTCTTTCTTCCTTAACATATTGATCATAAATATTTTGAAGAATGTCCTTGCTTGCTGGCTTCAATATCCAGATCATCTCCAAATATGCTTCTGCTGATGGTTTCATCTCTAGTTGTTGCATTCACTCTGCTGCTCGGCATGGCACATATTCTAGATGATGTAGTTTAGGGGCTCTTCATTTGTTATCTTCCTCCAAAGACTGCTAATAGTTTGACAGTTAGGTAATTATTGAAGAATCACGTGGAGTAAAAATCAGACCCACTTTGATTCTGCTTAATCTTGATTTTAGCCTTTTCTAGGGTGGGTCTATTTCAGTGTGGTCCTTACTCCAAGGTCAGGGTCCTCACTTACAGGGCTTCCCCATCCGGATGTCTGAACATAGGTTTTGCACAGCTAAAATTCCAACATATCCTCACACTATGGAGCTTCTGACATTTCTACTTAGCATGTGATCTCCAAGCAGCTGTGCTCTGGTGGGCTTCTTAGAGTGTCACCTGCAGCATATCCCTCTTAGGAGTGCAGATTTTGGGTGTTTCTTCTCTGTAATTCTGTCCCTCAGCACCCTACTCCTAAATTCCAGCCAGTGTTCCAAGCCTGAACTCTGATCTCTGTTTCCTTTGCCAGTGAGATTGTTTTTCTCTGCTTGGGCTCCATTTCCCTTCATTGTATTTTGGCAAATGCTTTTAGAAAGAAAGATGATGAGGATGAGAATCTCCCTTTCAGGAACTTCCATTCTCTGAAGGGTGATAGTCCTGTGCCGGCTGCTGTTTTGTGGATGCACAACTGCATTGTATGTTTTATCTGACTTTTGTACTTGTTTACAGTGGGAGGATGAGTTTAAAATCAGCTAGTCTGTGACGGTTTGAACCAGAAGACCTCTAAACCTTCACCAGTTATTTGCATTTCAAATTCTGCATAGGATAATTTAACACCTCACAGGAAAGGTTAATATATTTTATCTTGGTGCCTAGTTGAAACCTCAATTTCAGTTTTAACAACTTTACACACACAAAATACACACACACACACACACACACACACCACTGTGTTATACAGTCATGCCCTGTATAATATGTTTGGGCCAATGATGGATTGCATATATGACTGTCGTTCGTCCCATGAGAGTTTAATGGAGCTGAAAAATTCCTATCACCTAGTGACACTGCAGCCATAATAACTTCATAGTATAATGTATTAATCATGTGTTTGTGATGCTGCTGCTGTAAACAAACCTACTGCACTGCCAATCCTATGAAAGTCTAGCACATACAGTTATTTACAGAACATAATACTTGATAATGATAATAGATGGCTATGCTATGTTTTATGTACTTACCATAGTTTTCATTGTTATTTTAGAGTGTGGTCTTTCTATATATCAAAAAAGTTAACTTCAAATGGCCTCAGCCAGGTACTTTAGGAGGTATTCCAGAAGCAGGCACTGTAATCATAGGAGATGGCAGCTCCATGCATGTTATTACCCCAGAAAGTCTTCCAGTGGGACAATATAGGAAGGCTGAAGATGGTTGATATTGTTGATCTTGACCTCATGTCAGCCTAGGCTAATGTATATCTTTATTTTTACCAAAAAGGATTAAAAGATAAAAAAATAGGAATGAGTTTTTAGAATGAGAATATAAAGAAAAATATTTTTGTAGAGCTGTATAATATGTTGATGTTTTAAGCTAAGTGCTATTACAAAAGAGTAGAAAAGTTAAAAAAGTTTATAAAGTTAAAAAGACTACAGAAAACTATAGTAACTAATTTATTATCAATTATTTATTATTAATAAATGACCAATAATAAAATTATTAGCTAATTATTAATTAATAAGCTAATTTATTATTAAAGAAAGAAAATTATTGTTAAAATGAATTTAGCATAGCCAAAGTGTACAGTGTTTATAAAGTATAAGCAGTGTGCAGCAATGCCCTAGGCCTTCACATTCACTCACCACTCACTCACTGACTCACCCAGAGCAACTTCCCATCCTGCATACTTCATTCATGGTGAGTGTCCTAGACAGATAGGCCATCTTAAAAATCTTTTTTATTTTTATGACATTTTCACTATACCTTTTCTCTGTTTACATGTTTAGATCCACAAATACGTACTATTGTGTTAGAACTGTCTACAGTATTCCATACAGTAACATGCTATACAAGTTGATAGTCTGGGAGCAACAGGCTTTTTTATGTAGCCTAGGTGTGCGTAGGCTATACCATCTAGGCTTGTGTAAGGACACTCTATGATGACCACACATGACAAAATCACCTAAGGACTCATTTCTCAAATGCTGTCTCACCATTAAACAAAGAAAGACTGTATGTGTATGTAAGTTATTTGAAGTTTAAACATTTTTAATTTGATATACTTGTGTCTCATTTAAGAAATATTTTCCATTCTATCAGCTGTTGCTAAAAAAAAAAAAGAAAGAGAGAGAGAGAGAAAGCGGTGGGCGCAGTGGCTCACGCCTGTAATCCCAGCACTGTGGGAGGCCGAGATAGGTGGATCATTTGAGCCCAGATGTTTGAGACCAGATTAGGTAACCTGGCAAAACCCCATCTCTACTAATAATACAAAAATGAGCCGGGCATGGTATTGCATGCCTGTAGTCCCAGCTACTCGGGGGGCTGAGGCAGAAGGATTCCCTGAACCTTGGGAGGTGGAGGCTACAGTGAACCATGATGGGGCCTGCACTTTAGCCTGAGTGACAGAATGTCACCTGACTCAAAAAAGGAAAAGAAAAAGAAAAAAGAAAGATTTGTGTACCCAAATATTTTTAGGTTATCCTCTTAATAACTTTGGTAGTAACTGTACTTTTTCATATTTGTCTTTACTGCTTATATAAATTTTTGGTTATATCAAGGTGTAGAGATATAATTTAATCATGACATGTTTGGTAGACTACAGATGCTGGGAAAGGGCTTAGGAGATGGTGATGAATCAAAACACGGGATAGAGGCTGGGTGCGGTGGCTCAGGTAATCCTGTAATCCCAGCATTTCGGGAAGTGGAGGTGGGTGAATTGTTTGAACTCACAAGTTTGAGACCAGCCTGGGCAATATAGTGATACCTCATCACTACAAAAATTTTTTAGAAAACGTTAGTTGGGTGTGGTAGCATGTGCCTGTATTTTCAGCTACTTGGGAGGCTGAGGCTAAAGGATTGCTTCAGACAGGGAGGTCAAGGCTGAAGTGAGCAATGATTGTGCCACTGCACCGCAGCTTGTAAGGGTTTTTTGTTGTTGTTGTTGTTTGAGACAGGGTCTCACTCTGGATAGGAATCTCCATAGATTATATTACATGAAAAAAAACAAAGAAAGAATGACAGGGATCAAATTAAATGAAGTAATTTCTATGTGGAAGGTTTTCTGATGATTTTGATTGTTATTTTTTTTGTTTGTTCCCTAGAAATTTTTCTTTTTTTTCCAGAAGTTATGTATGATAAGAATAATGGGCCAGGCGTGGTGGCTCACACCTGTAATCCCAGCACTTTGGGAGGCCGAGGTAGGTGGATCACCTGAGGTTGGGAGTTCAAGACCAGCCTGGCCAACATAGTGAAACCCCATCCCTACTAAAAACTTTATTTATTTATTTATTTATTGGTGGGGGTGGCTCATGCCTGTAATCCCAGCTACTCTGGTAGGCTGAGGCTGGAGAATCACTTGAACTCGGGAGGCAGAGGTTGCAGTGAGCCGAGATCTGTGCCATTACACTCCAGCTTGGGCAACAAGAGTGAAAATCTGTTTAAAAAAAAAATTGGAGAGAGCTGCGGGACCTAGAGTGTGATTCGCTCTCTCTGTGCTGCTTCCCCCGCACCGTGTGTCCACACGCCTGCGCAGCCAAGTCGGAGGAGAAGCCCAAGGAGGGCGTGAAGATGGAGAATGATCTACCACATCAACCTGAAGGTGGCTGGGCAAGACGGCTCTGTGGTGCAGTTCAAGATCAAGAGGCACACGGCACTGAACAAGCTGATGAAGGCCTATTGCGACAGGCAGGGCTTGTTTGTTAATGAGACAGATTAGATTTGGGTTTGACGAGCAGCCAATTAATAAAACCGACACTCCAGCACAGCTGGACATTGAGGAGGAGGACACCCTCGACGTGTTCCAGCAGCAGACGGAAGGTGTGCCAGAGGCCCAGGACCCACCCCCCTGCCACCCCTGCCACCCCACTTCCTGCTCAGTAGCTGGTGTTGGTACACGGGCAAGGATTGGCACAACCAAAACTGGCTTTTTTCTTCCTCTTAATATGGAAGAAATTCCCACATTTCTCATCTGGTAATGGTGTCATGGCCTCAGATTTCTTCTAGTATTTGCTTCTGATGAATAATGATGATTTATACATAAAAAAGTAAGATTAAGTATTGTTGAATTTGCAGTTATGTTGTGTAAAAGAGCTACTTCCAAGTGTAGTTACAAATGAACCTGTGGAATGATGACTTCATGTTCTTCTCGTGGGCTTGTCCTGTGCTGCTTTCCAAATATGTATTGAATTTGTGCATTAGTCTGGTGATTTCAGTTCTGTGATATATTTTGGGGTCTATACCAATTAAACATTTTCATAGTTCTGTTTATTGTCCTTCCTTGAGGATCCACTGCTGCTTGGTGGCCATTTCCTGCCTTTTTATAATCACCTGAACAACGACCCATCATCTCTTGCTTGCTTGAAATGTTGCTGAAAATGTTCTCATTTCCTGTTTGCTGGGCTTGGGTGGCATGTTTGCTGGTTCTGTTGTGTTTATTCACCTATTTGTACATTATTTGTTGTCCTTTACTGTAAACAGTAAAATAGTTTGATATTCTGTCAAAAAAATTATGATAAATGGCCATTTCCGCTGACACCTGACTTTCTGGTTTCCCTTCATCTCCACCGACATCAGGACAATCCTGAGCAACATGAAAGTCCTACAATTATAGCCATTTAGAACTTTCAAAAAAGGTAGGCACTCTCTTCCAAACCGGTATTTGTTAAAGCTGCAGAGAGAGTGTCTTTTGGTTTCTTGGGAGACAGAGGGGATGAAGGGGGCACTCATGCACAGAACAACTATTCCAACACTCCTGTCTTCATCAGCCTTTGGTTCCTTCTTATACATTATATCAAAACATTTCTCACAACTAATCCTATTTAGGCCATGACTAAGTCAAATTTAAAAGCAACTCAACATTTAGAACCACTCCGAGTGTGGAAAATCTCAAATTTTTTCTCCTGCTCTCACACCACATCTATCAACACAGAAGACTTCTCTGATGAAATGTAGGGAATTTCTCTAACAAACAAGCAATTTTTGTTGCTTGTTTGTGATGGACACCAGCTGGCTGTATTCTAACTCAATTCTGATACTATCTCCCTATATACAGCATCACATCCCATGGGTTGAGGGCCCAGTCCCTATGACTGTCCTCCTCCCAGTCCTGATGCTAATCTCAAGCCTCAAGTTATTTTGCCTGTGTTTCTAACTGACTTGCTATAAATCAGGGTTCCCACAACCCACTTCTCAGATTTGATTAATTTGCTAGAATGGCTCACAGAACTCAGAGAAACACTCACATACACTTACCAGTTTATTTTAAAAGATATTCTAAAAGATACAAATAAAGAGCCACATGAACAGATACATAGGGCAAGTTCAGAAGGGTCCCCAGAGCAGGAGTTTCCATCCCATTTGGGTTGGGATGCACCACCCTCCCTATCACATGGCTAAGTTCTTGTTCACCTTCCTCTAAGCCTCCCTGTGTTCGACTATCCAGAAGCTCTCCAAACTCTGCTCTTTTGGGTTTTGATGGAAGCCATATTTCATGCACATGATTCATTAAATCATTGTCCATCAGCTTAACCTTCAGCCTCTCTCCCCTCACTGCAAATGATATGATCCTTATCTAGAAAAACCTAAAGACTCCACCAAAGAACTATTAGATCTAATAAATAAATTCAGTAAAGCTGTATAACGCAAAATCAACCTACAAAAATCAATATAATGTCTATACATTACTAATGAAGTAGCTGAGAAAAAAATTTTTTAAAGCAATTCCATTTATAATAGCTAGGAAAAAATGCCTAGAAATAAGTTTAAGCAAGGAGGCCAAAAATCTCTTGAAATCTATACAACACTGATGAAAGAAAGAAGATGCAAACAAATGGAAAGGTATTCCCTGCTCATGAATTAGAATTAATATTAGTAAAACAACCATACTTCCCAAAGCAATCTAGAGATTCAAGGGAATCTCAATAGAATGCCAATGTTATTTTTCACAGAACTAGAAAAAATAATTATAATATTCCTATGGAACCAAAAAATAAAAAATATGAAATAGCCAAAACAATCCTGAGCAAAAAGAACAAAGCTAGATGCAAAATATATTACAAGGCTATAGTAACTAAAACAGAATGGTATTGGTATAAAAACGGACATGTCAATCAGTGTCAATCAGTGGAACATAACAGAGAATCCAGAAATAAATACATACGTTTATAGCCAACTGGCTTTTAACAAAGGTGCCAAGAACACACTGAAAATGGATAGTCAAATGCAGAAGAATGAAATCAGATCCCTTTCACTAACTGTACATAAAAACCAACTCAAGTTGAATTATATACTTAAATGTAAGACCTGAAACTATAAAAGAACTGGAAGAACACCTAGGGAAAACATTCTAGGACATTGGTCTAGGCAAAGATTTTATGGTTAAGATTTCAAAAATACAGAAAACACAAACAAAAATAGACAAATAGGACTATAGTAAACTAAAAAGCTTCTGCAAAGCAAGGAAAACAATCAACTGAGTGAAGAGATAATTTTTCTGACAAGGAACTAACATCTAGAATATGTAAGAAACTCAAACAACTCAAGAATTAAAAAACCAAATAACCTCATTAGAAAGTGAACAAAGGACATGAATAGACATTTCTCAAAAGAAGACATACAAATGGCCAACAGGTACGATGTTAAAAAAAAAAAAAAAAAAAAAAAAAAAAAAAAAAAGCTCAATATCACTAACCATCAGGGAAATGCAAATCAAAACCACAATGACATGTCTTCCTACCCCAGATAGAACCTACACAACTAAAAAGACAAAAACCAACCAACCATACAACAACAAACAAACAGATGCTGGTGATGTGGAGACAAGGGAACTCTTACACACGGTTGATAGGAGTTTAAATTAGTACGGCCACTATAGAAAACAATAAGGAGAGTTTTTAAAAATATAAAAACAGAACCAGTATGTTACCCAGCAATTTGTGGGTGGGGTGGCAAAACTCTGGAGTTCAGGGGTCAGGGTTGGCAGAGAGCAGGGCCTGGGGGTGCTTGGGTAGCCGCAGGAGAATGAAATCAGATGCCTGAGTCCTAGACTATGGAAGTGAGGGAGGTGAGGGGCTGCCCTCACAGGGCAGGAGATTAACAGAAGAATTCTTGACACATGTTGGGAATAGGGAGGATTCAAGCCCTCAGGATCCAGGGCAAGGGGTCAGAAGCTTGGGCCAGGCTTGTCGCTGAGCTCTTTGTAACCCACAACCATCTTCAGACTCCAACCTAAGTCATACACACATCCTCCGAGAACAACATCTCCTTGGCTATAGCAGAGGGGTCTGCTCTCTGTCTGGGACGCTGTGGCCCCTGCACCTGGCATGGTGGCTTCTGCTATCAAAGACAATGAGAGGCAGCCATTCAGCAAGCTGAGTTCTGTGACCCTAGGCTTCCTGGGGCTGGACTCTGATGCAACAACAAGGTCCTAGCTCAGAAAGTACAGTCCTGGAACTATTACCCTGGGCCCCTTAGCACCTGGCCTTAGCTCTCTTCTTCAGGACCATAGGGACTTCCTTATGCTCTACACACACACACACACACACACACACACCCCACTTCTAAAGAGATGCTTCCCATCCATTTTTTTCTCCTCCCTGACTCACTCTTCTTCCTTCTTTTCTTTTTCTTCTTTTTTCTTTCCTCCTCCCCTCCTCCTCTCCCTCCTCCTCATTCTCCTCTTCCTCCTCCTGTCCTCCTCCTCCTTCTTCTTCCTCTTCTTGTTCTACTTCCTCATCTTCTTCTTTTTCTTCTTCTCCCCTCCTCCTCCCCTTCCTCCCCCTTCTCCTCCTCCCACTCCTCCTCCTCCTCCTCCTTCTCTCCTTCTCCTTCTTCCTTTTTCTTTCTTCTTCTTTTTATAAAGAAAAAATTTAGTTGACTCACAGTTCCAGTGTTGGGTATGATTCCTTTTTCTCTTATGATCCATTTCTTCTCTCTTCTGCTCCCTGGAGGCTCCCTTCTTACTTGTCCGAGGCTGCTCTCCCTGGACCCCAGGGTTGGCACTCACAGGCTGATTCCTGGGATGAGCAGCCTCCACCTGTCAGAGCAATGGCAGGAACAAAGTACAGGGCAGGAGGCCAAGATCTCAACCTGGAGACTGAGGGATTAGGTCTTGTGGTAACAAGGGTGTGAGGGTGGATCAACCCCGAACCTGATCCCTCTGTTTTGCCCTGGAAGCCTCTCTCTGCCCCTAGATGAAAGTGCAGTCACTCAGCTGTGGGAGAAAATAGTCATACCAACATGAATTTTGGGAAGCTGGATGGACTCATACCCTGGCTCGAGACCTGGAGGCTCCCTCGTGTGCACAGCACTGTCCAGGTGCTGGTAGCAGAGGGAGAGCCTGGGCGGTCCTGGCTGGGGAGAGAGGAGAGCGTGGTCCTCCGTCCTGGGTCCTATGGCTCTGCTGGGACACCGCTGTTCTACTTTCGGATTCTGACTGAGCACTCTCCGGGATGGGGTTGCGGGTTACATGGGCAGAGGGCAGGCTAGGTTTGCTTGTCTTGCAATGTGAGGCAACTGTGGAGTAGCAGGATCTGGTTCTAGAATTCTTATGGTGAATACTGTTCTCATAGAATCCAGCCAGAATGAGAGTCCAGGGCCTGAGTTGACTGTCCTGGGCACACTCGGCTTTGATGGAGTTGCCAAAAATGTAACTTTGGCACTTGCAGAAATTTCAATGATTGTCAAAAACTCCAAATACTTGTGTACAATTTCATTTCTGGTGTCTCTGGCTGTGCTTTGAAAGGGCAGAAAGAAACATGGAAAGAGGCTGAAAGACTCCTCTGGGAATTCTCAAGTCCTTTTTGATAGCAGTAACAATTCAGAAGTGACTGGGGTGTGGGAAGTAAAAAGAGTGGAGGGCGTGAGTGATGAGGGGCAGAGAGAAGGGCTGGGGAGCAGGAGGTGAGGAAAAGGGCAGGGGAAAGAATTCTAAAGCAATGGAGGAGGCTAGCAGGGGGTTCTTTGCATTCGGTGTTTCTCTACCAGGCAGTGTGGTAGTTACACTACCAGTATTCACGAAATAGCACAGCTAAATAATTATC
Source organism: Cebus imitator (assembly GCF_001604975.1). NCBI lineage: Eukaryota > Metazoa > Chordata > Mammalia > Primates > Cebidae > Cebus > Cebus imitator. The sequence continues at coordinate 119,625 of NW_016108192.1, read as the reverse complement.
AGTATTCACGAAAAAGCACAGCTAAAACTGGAAAATTTTATTACATGTAAATGCCCTAATAAGCAAATAAAGGGATGAAAAGGCAAAAATAAAGATTTTTTAGATCATCAAAACCATAAAATTCATTTCCTAGGGGTCCTGTACTACATGTAATTTTAAAGGAAGTTCTTCATGCTGAAGGTAAGTAGTACTAGATGGCGACCCAGATATACAGAAAGGAACAACTAACAACAGAAATGATGCACACACACATATCACACACACACTCATTTTCTTAATTTTCTGAAGACATGGCAGCTTGTCTAAAACAAAAACTATTACACTGTATTGTTGAGTTTATAATGTATATTAATGTAATATATACAACAATAATAGCATAATGATAGGTTAAATGAAACTATACCCTTTGAAGTGTCCTTTATTTTGCTAGATGTAGTTTAATATTACCTGAACTTCACTGTGAAAAGTCAAGGAATTGGGTTTCCATTCTTAAAACAATAAAAACATAAGAAATATAGCTAAGCTGGGTGGGGTGGCTCATGCCTGTAATCCCAGCACTTTGGGAGGCTGAGGCAGGCAGATCACCTGAAGTCAGGAGTTCGAGACCAGCCTGAGCAGCATGAAGAAACCCCATCTCTACTAAAAACACAAAATTAGCCGGGAGTAGTGGCATGCGCCTATAATCCCAGCTATACGGAAAGGCTGGGAAGGCTGAGGCAGGATAATTGCTTGAACTCGGGAGGCAGAGGTTGGGGTGAGCCGAGATCGCGCCATTGCACTCCAGCCCAGGAAACAAGAGTGAAACTCCGTCTTAAAAAAAAAAAGCCACTAGGAGAATTAAAACCATAAACTGAAAACTGTTTACTTGACATATAAGAAAGTAGCAAAGGAGGAACAGAAACAAAAAGTTATGAGACAAATTGAAAACACATAGCAAATGGTAGACCAAAATTCAACCATTGGAAGTGAAGAAATGACTCTGAGCACTGTGGGAGAACTGGCATGGGCAGGAAGTGAGGGACAGTGTTAATACTACAATACAGAAGTGGCAGGGACTAAGGGAAGGGGAGGGTGTGAGGGATGAGACGGGCAGAGAGAAGGGCTGGAGAAGCAGAAAGTGAGGAAAAGGAGAGAGGAAAGAATTCTAAAGCTGTGGAAGAGCTTAGCAGGGAGTTCTTTGCATTCGCATTTAATACATTTTGTGGGACTGCCTAAAAACTAATGGCTGCCTCATGATTAAAAAAAAAAAAGATTACAAAGTACCAAGTGTCCAAATAAAATATGCACGCTGCTTAGATGTCCATAGTTCACGAAAGCAGGCAGTGCTTGTGGTTGGGGAAGAGTTTTGGGACTGCTTGGAGCATTCGCAACTTGGAAGTGATGACTACAGGCTCCCAGTTGCAATATACAGTAACATACCTTCTTCTTTGTATTCAGGAAATGTTCTGGACTCACACAGGGAAACTCCGACTAGGGAATGAAGATAATTTTAAATACGAAAACCCAGAGTCGCAGATCCATTGTCTGGGAAAATAAAAATCAGGAGCTTTGAGAGTTTAATTGTAATGCTGTTTTGACACAGGTTTTTGATAAATTGAAATTCGAATCATTCAGAGATTACCAGTATCGTGCTACCTTCTGTATTAATAAACAAAACGGAAATTGGTCTCTATGAGAATCTATCTGGTGTCTTTAGACAAAACTTGACCAGGTTTAGAGAGAAAACGCCTCTCTCTACACCTCCATTCCCAGGGTGAGCTCACTCTCTGGCATCAAGTTCTCTGTGGTGAGTTTCCTTGTGCAAGGTCCAAGGGAAGAGGTAAGAAGTGGGAGGCAGGGGGTGCAGTTCAGGGACGGGGATTCCTGGACGAGAAGTGAAGGGGAAGAGGCTGGCCACAGCCTGGGAGTCTCTCCTTGGTTTCCACAGACAGACCGTTGGCCAGGACTCAGGCAGTCAGTGTGACAAAGAGGCTTGGTGTAGGAGAAGAGGGATCAGGAAAAAGTCCTAGTCCCCGGGCGTGGATCTCAGGGTCTCAGACACCGAGGGCCTTGCCTGCACTGGGGAGGTGCAGCTTGGCGATTCCCCACTCCCCTGAGTTTCACTTCTCCCAGCCTGTGTCGGGTCCTTCTTCCTGGTTACTCATGAGTAGCCCCAGTTCCCACTCCCATTGGTGTTGGTTTTCTAAAAGAAGCCAATCAGCGTCCCCGCGGTCCCTGTTCTAAAGTTCCCACGCACCCACTGGGACTCAAATTCTCCCCAGACACTGAGGATGGGGTCATGGCGCCCCGAACCCTCCTCCTTCTGCTCTCTGGGGCCCTGGCCCTGACCCATATCTGGGCGGGTGAGTGCGGGTTCCGGAGGGAAACTGCCTCTAGGGGAGGAGCTAGGGGCTCGCCTGGCGGGGGCGCCGGACCCCGGGAACCGAGCCGGGAGGAGGGTCGGGCGGGTTTCAGCCCCTTCTCGCCCCCAGGCTCCCACTCCATGAGGTATTTCTACACCGCCGTGTCCCGGCCGGGCAGCGGGGAGCCCCGCTTCATCTCCGTGGGCTACGTGGACGGCACGCAGTTTGTGCGGTTCGACAGCGGCGCAGCGAGTCCGAGAGGGGAGCCGCGGGCGCCGTGGTTGGAGCAGGAAAGGCCGGATTATTGGGACCCGGAGACACTGACCCTCAAGGCCAGCGCACAGACTCACCGAGGGAACCTGTGGACCCTGCTCTGCTACCCCAATCAGAGCACGGCCGGTGAGTGACCCCGGCCCTGGGCGCAGATCACGGCCCTCCTCATCACCCACGGACGGTCCATGTCGCCCCGGGTCTCCGAGTCTGAGATCCACCCCGAGCCTGCGGGACCCGCGCAGACACTCGACCCGGGAAAGCCCCAGACGCCTTTACCCGGTTTCATTTTCAGTTTAGGCCCAAATCCCCGCGGGTTGGTCTGGGCGGGGGCGGGGATCGGTGGATGGGTCTGACCGTGGGGGCGGGGTCAGGCTCTCACACTCTGCAGATGAACTATGACTGCGACCCGGGGCCTGATGGGCGCCTTCTCCGCGGGTGTTAACAACATGCCTATGACTGCAAGGATTACGTGGCCTGAAGGAGAACCTGCTCTCTTGGACAGCTGACGTGGCTGTTCTGATTACCCAGCGCAACTTGGAGGGCGCCCATGAGGCAGAGGGGGCTCAGGGCCTACCTGGAGGGCACATGTCTGAAGTGGCTCCGCAGATACCTGGCCAAGGGCAAGGAGACACTGCAGCATACGGATACCAGGGGCAGTGGGGAGTCGTCCCCATCTCCTGTAGATCTCCAAGGATGGCCTCCCACGAGGATCGGAGGCAAATGGGATCAGCACTAGAATATAGTCTTCCCTTGAATGGAGAATGGCATGAGTTTTCCTGAGTTTCCTCTGAGGCCCCCTCTGCTCTCTAGGAGAATTAAGGGATGACCTCTCTGAGGAAATGAAGGGGAAGACAGTCCCTGGAATGCTGATCAGAGGTCCCCTTTGACATTTGCAGTGGCCTTGGGCGCCGAGATTTTTCTCTCAGGCCTTGTTCTCTGCCTCACACGCAATGTGTTTGAAAGTCTGATTCCAGCTTTTCTGAGTCCCTCGGCCTCCACTCAGGTTAGTACCAGAAGTCGCTGTTCCACCCTGAGAGACTAGAACTTTCCAAGGATTAGGAGATTACCCCAGGTGCCTGTGTCCAGGCTGGTGTCTGGGTTCTGTGCTCCCTTCCCCACCCCAGGTGTCCTGTCCATTCTCAGGATGGTCACATGGGAGCTGCTGCGGTGTCCCATGAGAGATGCAAAGTGCCTGAATTTTCTGACTCTTCCCGTCAGACCGCCCAGAAACACATGTGATCCACAAAGCCACCCTGAGGTGCTGGGCCCTGGGTTCTACCCTGCACAGATCACACTGACCTCGCAGAGGGATGAGGAGGACCAAACTCAGAACACAGAGCTTGTGGAGACCAGGTCAGCAGGGGACAGAACCTTCTGGAAGTGGATGGCTGTGGTGGTGCCTTCTGGAGAAGTGGAGAGATATACCTACCATATGCAACATGAGGCGCTGCTGGAGCTCCTCACCCTGAGGTGGGGTAAGAAGGGGAATGGGGTAAGGAGGGGGATGGTGGTGTCATGTCTCTTCTCAGGGAAAGCAGGAGCCCTTCTGGAGCCCTTCAGCAGGGTCAGGGCTGAGGCCTGGGGTTAGGGCCCCTCGCTTCCCCTCCTTTCCCAGAGCCGTTTTCCCAGCCCACCATCCCCATCGTGGGCATCGTTGCTGGCCTGGATTTCCTTGGAGCTGTGGTTATCAGAGCTATGGTAACTGCTGTGATGTGGAGGAGGAAGAGCTCAGGTAGGGAAGGGGTGAGGGGTGAGGTCTGGGTTTTTTTGTCCCACTGAGGTCTTTAAGCCCCAGGGAGAAGTGTTCCCTGTCTCATTACTGGGAAGCACCATCCAAACATGGGCCGACCCAGCCTGGGGCCCTCTGTGCCAGTACTATTTTGTGAAGCACATGTGACAATGAAGGACAGATGTATCACCTTGATGATTGTGGTGTTGGGGGTCTTGATTCCAGCATTCATGAGTCAGGGGAAGGTCCCTGCTGAGGACAGACCTTAGGAAGATGGTTGGTCCAGGACCCACATCTGCTTTCCTCATGTTTTCTGATTCTGCCCTGGGTCTGTAGTCACCGTGGCTAGAATCTTTTCCTGGAGGAACGTTTCTTGGAGCCTCCAAGTCTAGGAGGCTTCTCTAAGATCTCATGGCCCTGCCTCCTCCCTGCCCCCTCACTGGACATTTTCTTCCCACTGGCATAAAAGGAGGGAGCTACTCTCAGGCTGCATGTAAGTGGGGGATGGGAGTGTGGAGGAGCTCATTCACCCCATAATTCCTCCTGGCCCACACCTCCTGCGGGCTCTGAACAGGTCCTGTTTTTGTTTTACCTGAGGCAGGGACAGTGCCCAGGGCTCTAATGTGTCTCTCACAACTTGTTAAGGTGAGATTCTGGGGGGTGCGGCAGAGGGGAAAAGACTAGGTACTTGGGATTCTTTAATTGGGATGTTTCAAATGTGTGGTGGGCTGTTCAGAGTGTCATCACTTACCATGATTGATCTGAATTTGTTCATGACTGTTGTTTTCTGTAGCCTGAGACAGCTGCATTGTATGGGACTGAGATGTGGGATTTCTTCACATCTCCCCTTTGTGAATTGAAGAGCCTCTGGCATCTCTTTCTGCAAAGGCATCTGAATGTGTCTGCGTCCCTGTTAACATAATGTGAGGAGGTGGAGAGACAGCCCACCCCGTGTCCACCGTGACCCCTGTCCCCACGCTAACCTGTGTTCCCTCCCCAGTCATCTTTCCTGTTCCAGAGAGGTGGGGCTGGGTGTCTCCATCTCTGTCTCAACTTCCTGGTTCACTGAACTACAACCCCTTTCTTACTGAAAATGAAAATCTGAGTATGAATTTGTTTTCTCAAATATTTGCCATGAGAGGTTGATGAGTTAATTAAATAAGCCAATTCTTAAAATTTGAGAGAGAAAATAAAGACCTGAGAACCTTCCAGAATCCACATGTTCGCTGTGCTGAGTCTGTTGCAGGTGGGGATGGAGAAGGCTGTGAGGAGCCGAGTGTGGATGGGGCCTCTGCCCAGTTGCTGCTGAGTCCATCATGGGCTTTATGTGGTCAGTCTTCAGCTGGGTCAGCTTCACTGCTCCACTGTCCTTGTCCCTTCAGTGGAAGCTTGTCCCACAGGAGCTGTGACCACAGAGGCTCACACATCTCCCAGGGTGGCTCCTGCAGACGGGAGTCTCTGTGCTATAAAGAGACACGTTTTCAGACCCATTCAACTCCTGGCCTCCTTCTAGGCCTCCTCTTCTGCTCTACTCTCCTGCCCTCTCTCCCTGCCCTGGTTCCAGTGATCTTGGTGCTGGCTCCAAATCCAGCTTATGAATCTATAAAGCAGAGTCTAATTCAGACTTACATTTGTTTGTGAATTTTGACCCATCATCAAGGACAGTTCTTTTCTGAAGAGAGAAACCTGATTGTGCGCTGCAGTGTGTGTGTGTGTGTGTGTGTGTGTGCGCGCGCACGCACGCGCAGGGGGGTTGGTGTGGGAGGAGGGATGGGGGAGGGAGGGCACAAGAAGCCCTGCTGAGAAAAGCACAGGTGGCCTTGATTCAGTGTGAGAGGACCTTGTGCTGTAGCTGCCACAAAACAGCACTTGGCCTGGGTCTGTGTTAATAAAGATACTGTCTTTAGAAAAGGAGGTGCTCTACAGTGATCATTCATTCAACTGACCTTTGGGGTCAGCCAGACATAGGACAGAATGATTATCCATCTGGGGAACAGAACACCATTGAAGTAAGATCAGAAAAATCTCTTACCTTGTGGAGCATGTGCTTCAGTGGGAAGAGGCAGACGATAGATACACTATAAGCAGAGTAAGGAAAGAAAGAAAGAAAGTCCTAGAAGGTGAGAAGTGCTATAAGGCAGGTGGTCCAGGATGTGGGCAGTGAGGACAGGGAAGGTGGCTGTTATACAGCAGTGGTCAGTGTGTGCCTTGTTGCAAAGGTGACCTTTGAGGAAAGATTTGAGGGACATGAGCACGTCTGGGGAAGTTCTTTCCAGGCAGGGAGCCTCTGGTGCAAATGCGCTAGAGCAGGGAGCTGTCTGTGTTCCCAGAAGAGCAAGGAGGCCAGGAGGGCTGGACAGAGAAGCTAGATGAGGTCACAGGTATGGCCAGAGCAGGTGGGCTTGAGGGGATTGGGGTTGGATCTGAGTTTGCTCAGAATGGGATGAAGAGTTAGAGGACAGTTTTGAGCAGAAGAGGGCTATAATATGACTTCTCTTCATTTATTTATTTATTCTTTTTTTATTATTATACTTTAAATTCTGGGGTACATGTGCAGAATGCACAGGTTTTTTACGTATGTATACATATGCTATGGTGGTTTGCTGCATCCATCACCCTGTCATCTACATTAGGTATTTTTCCTAACACTATCCCTCCCTTATTCCCCCACCCCCTGCTATCCCTTCCCTAGCTCCCCATTCCCTGACAGGCCCCAGTGTGTGATGTTCTGCTCCCGGTGTCCATGTGTTCTCATTGTTCAACATCCGCTTGTGAATAAGAACATGTAGTGTTTGGGTTTTTTTCTTGTGTCAGTTGGCTGAGAATGATGGTTTTCAGCTTAATTCATGTCCCTGCAAAGGACATGAACTCATAATTTTTTATGGATGCATAGTATTCTGTGGTATATATGTGCCACATTTTCTTTATCCAGTCTTACATTGATGGGCGTTTGGGTTGGTTCCAAGTCTCTACTATTGTGAACAGTGCTGTAATAAACATACTTGTTTGTGTTTTTTTAATAATAGAATAATCTATAATCCTTTGAGTTTATACCCAGTAATGGGATTGCTGGGTCAAATGGAATTTCTATTTCTAGGTCCTTAAGGAATTGCCACACTGTCTTCCACAATGGTTGAACTAATTTACACTAATTTACACTCCCATCAATAGTGTAAAAGTGTTCCTATTTCTCCACATCCTCTCCAGCATCTGCTGTCTCCATATTTTGTAACGATCACCCTTCTAACTGGTTTGAAATGGTATCTCAATGTGGTTTTGATTTGCATTTCTCTAATGACCAGTGATAATGAGCTTTTTTTTTTATGTTTGATGACTGCAAAAATGCCTTCCTTTGAGAATCGTCTGTTCATGTTGTTCACTTACTTTTTGATGATGTTGTTTGTTTTTTTTCTTGTAAATTTGTTTAAGTTCTTTGTAGATTCTGGATATTAGCCCTTTGTCAAATGGATAGAGTGCAAAAATATTTTCCCATTCTGTTGGTTGTCGGTTCACTGTATTGGTAGTTTCTTTTGCTGTGCAGAAGCTTTTTAGTTTAATTAGATCCCATTTGTCTATCTTGGCTTTTGTTGCCATTGCTTTTGTTGTCTTAGTCATCAAGTCCTTGCCCATGCCTATATTCTGAATGGTATTCCATTCAGGTTTTCTTCTAGGGTTTTTATGGTGTTAGGTCTTATGTTTAAATCTTTAATCCATTTGGTGTTAATTTTTGTATAAGGTGTAAGGCAGGGATCCAGTTCAGCTTTCTGCGTATGGCTAGTCAGTTTTATCAACACCATTTATTAAATAGGGAATCCTTTCCCCATTGCTTGTTTTTGTCAGGTTTGTCAAAGATCAGATGGTTGTAGATGTGTGGTGTTACTTCTGAGGCCTCTGTTCTGTTCCATCGGTCTCTATTTCTGTTTTGGTACCAGTACCATGCTGTTTTTATTACTATAAACTTGTAGTACAGTTTGAAGTCAGGTAGCGTGATGCATGATGCCTCCAGCTTTTTTTCCCCCCTTAGGATTGTCTTGGCTATGCATGCCTTTATTTGCTTCTATACAATATTTAAGGTTTGGTTTTGTTTTGCTTGACTTTCAATTCTGTGAAGAAGGTGAATGGTAGCTTGACAGGGATAGTATTGAATGTAAAAATTACTTTGGGCAGCATGGCCATTTTCGCAATATTGATTCTTCCTAACCATGATGATGGAGTGTTTTTCCATCTGTTTGTGTCCTCTCCTATTTCCTTGACAGTGGTTTGTAGTTCTCCTTGAAGATGTCCTTCACATCCCCTGTTAGTTGTGTTCCTAGGTATTTTATCCTTTTGTGTAGCAATTGTGAATGGGAGTTCATCATCATTGGCTCTCTGTTTGTCTGTTATTGGTGTATAGCAATGCCTGTGATTTTTGCACATTGACTTTGTATCCTGAGACTTTACTGGAAGTTGCTTATCAGCTTAAGGAGATTTTGGGCTGAGATAACGGGGTCTTCTGCATATACAATCATGTTGTCTGCAAATAGAGACAATCTGACTTCCTCTTTTTCTAATTGAATACGCTTTATTTCTTTTTCTTGCTTAATTGCCCTGGCCAGAGCTTCCAATACCGTGTTGAATAGAAGCGGTGAGAGAGGTCATCCTTGTCTTGTGTCAGTTTTCAAAGGGAATGCTTCCAGTTTTCCCCCATTCAGTATAGTATTGGCTGTGGGCTTGTCAGAAATAGCTCTTATTATTTTGAGATATGTTCCATCAATACTTATTGAAAGATTTTAGCATAAAGAGCTATTGAATTTTGTCAAAGGCCTTCTTTGCATCAATTATGTGTTTTTTGTCTTTGGTTCTGTTTATGTGATGGATTATGTTTATTGATTTGCATATGTCGAACCAGCCTTGAATCCCAGGGATGAAGCTGACTTGATTGTGATGGATAAGCTTTTTGATGTGCTGTTGCATTTGGTTTGCCAGTATTTTATTGAGAATTTTTGCATCAATGTTCATCAGGGATATTGGCCTGAAATTTTCTCTTTTAGTTGTGTCTCTGCCAGGTTTTGGTATCAGGATGATGTTGGCCTCATAAAATGAGTTAGGGAGGATTCTCTCTTTTTCTATGTATGAAATAGTTTCAGAAGGAATGGTACCAGCTACCTTTTTACCTCTGGCAGAATTCAGCTGTGAATCCATCTGGTCCTGGACTTTTTTTCATTGGTAGGTTATTAATTGCTGCCTCAATTTCAGACCTTGTTATTGGTCTATTCAGGGATTTGACTTCTTCCTGTTTTAGTCTTGAGAGGGAGTAAGTATCCAGGAATCCATCCATTTCTTCTAGATTTTCTGGCTTATTTGCATAGAGGTGTTTACAGTATTCTCTGATGGTAGTTTGTATTTATGTGGGATCGGTGGTGATATCCCCTTTATCATTTTTTATTGCATCTATTTGATTCTTATCTCGTTTCTTCTTTATTAGTCTGGCTAGTGGTCTATCTATTTTGTTGATCTTTTAGAAAAAACCAGCTCCTGGATTCATTGATTTTTTTGAAGGGTTTTTCGTGTCTCTTATTTCCTTCACTTCTGCTCTGATCTTAGTTTTTTCTTGTGTTCTGCTAGCTTTTGAATTTGTTTGTTCTTGCTCCTCTAGTTCTTTTAATTATGACATTAGGGTGTCAATTTTAGATCTTTCCTCCTTTCTCTTGTGGGCATTTAGTGTTGTAAATTTCCCTCTAGACACTGCTTTAAATATGTCCTGAGTTTCTGGTACATTGTGTCTTTGTTCTCACTGGTTTCAAAGAACATCTTTATTTCTGCCTTCCCTTCATTATTTGTCCAGCAGTCATTCAGGAGCAAGTTGTTCAGTTTCCATGTAGTTGTGTGGTTTTGAGTGGGTTTCTTAGTCCTAAATTCTAATTTAATTGCACTGCCATCTGAGAGACTATTTGTTATGATTTCCATTATTTTGCATTTGCTGAGGAAGGATTTAGTTTCAATTAAGTGGTCTATTTTAGACAAGTGCGATATGGTGCTGAGAAGAATGTATATTCTGTGGATTTTGGGTGGAGAGCTCTGTAGACGTCTATTAGGTCTGCTTAGTCAAGATCTGAGTTCAAGTCTTGGATATCCTTGTTAATTTTCTGTCTTGTTGATCTGTATAATATTGACAGTGTGATGTTAACGTATCCACTATTAATGTGTGGGGGTCTAAGTCTCTTTGTAAGTCTCTTTGTACGTGTTCCTATATTGGATGCATATATATTTAGGATCGTTAGGTCTTCTTGTTGCAATGATCCCTTTACCATTATATAATGCCTTTCTTTCTCTCTTTTGATCTTTGTTGATTTAAAGTTTGTTTTATCAGAGACTAGGATTGCAAACCATGCTCTTTTTTTGTTGTTTCCATTTGCTTGATAAGTATTCCTTCATCCCTTTATTTTGAGCCTATGTGTATCTTTGCAAGTCAGATGGGTCTCCTGAATACAGCACACTGATGGGTGTTGACTCTTTATCCAATTTGCCAGTCTGTGTCTTTTAATTGGGGCATTTCCATTTAAGGTTAATATTTTTATGTATGAGTTTGATCATACCATTATGATGCTAGCTGGTTATTTTGCCTGTTAGTTGATACAATTTATTCATTGTGTCTATGGGCTTTCGAATTTGGTATGTTTTTGCAGTGGCTGGTACTGGTTGTTTCTTTCCATGTTTAGTGCTTCCTTCAGGGGCTCTTGTAAGGCAGGCCTAGCGGTGACAAAATCTCTCAGCAGTTGCTTGTTTGCAAAGGATTTTATTTCTCCTATGCTTATGAAGCTTAGTTTGGCTGGATATGAAATTCTGGGTTGAAAATTCTTTTCTTCAAGAATGTTGAAAATATTGGCCCCCATTCTCTTTTGGCCTATAGGGTTTCTCCCGAGATATCCACTGTGAGTCTAATGGGCTTCCTTTTGTGGGTAACCAAACCTTTCTTTCTGGCTGCCTTTAGCATTTGTTTCCTTCATTTCAACCCCGGTGAATCTGACGATTATGTGTCTTGGGGTTGCTGTTCTCAAGGAATACCTTTGTGGTGTTCTCTGTATTTTCTGAATTTGAATGTTGGCCTGCCTTGCTAGGTTGAAGAAGTTCTCCTGAAGAGAGTTTTCCAACTTAGATTCATTCTCTCCATCATTTTCAGGCACACCAATCAAACATAGATTTGGTTTTTTCATGCAATCCCATGTTTCTTGGAGGCTTCGTTCATTTCTTTTTACTCTTTTTTCTTTAATTTCGTCTTCTCACTTTATTTCATTGAGTTGATATTCAATCTCTGATATCCTTTCTTCTGCTTGATCGATTTGGCTATTGAAACTTGTGTATGCTTCACGAAGTTCTCAGGCTGTGTTTTTCAGCTCCATCAGGTCGTTTATGTTCTTCTCTAAACTGGTTATTTTAGTCAGCATTTCATCTAACCTCTTTTCAAGGTTCTTAGCTTCCTTGCATTGGGTTAGAACATGCTCCTTTAGCTAGGAGAAGTTTGTTATTACCCACCTTCTGAAGCCTGCTTCTGTCAATTCGTCAAACTCATTCTCTGTCCAGTTTTATTCCCCGGCTGGTGAGGCATTGTGATCCCTTGGAAGAGAAGAGACACTCTGGTATTTTGAATTTTCAGCCATTTGCACTGGTTTCTTCCTATCTTTGTGGATTTATCTACCTTTGGTCTTTGAAGCTGGTGAATTTTGGAACAGGTCTCTGAGTGGAAGTCCTTTCTGTTGATGTTGAGACTATTTCTTTCTCTTTGTTAGTTTTCCTTCTAAAAGTCAGGACCCTCTGCTGTGGGTTTGCTGGAGTTTGCTGGAAGTCCACTCCAGACCCTGCTTGCCTGGAAATCACCAGTGGTAGCTGCAGAACAGCATTGATTTTTGCATGTGCCTTCCTCTGATAGCTTTGTCCCAGAGGGGCGCCCACCAAATCCCAGCCAGATCTCTCCTGTATGAGGTGTCTGTTGGCCCCTTTTGGGAGGTGAGTCAGAGTCAGGATACATGGGGGTCAGGGAACCCCTTGAGAAGGCAGTCTGTCCCTTATTTGAGCTGGAACACTGTGTTGGGAGATCTGCTGTTCTTTTCAGAGCAGCCAGGCAGGGACATTTAAGTCTGCTGAAGCTGTACCCAAAACAGCCTCCTGTACCCAAGTGCTCTGTCCCAGGAAGGTGGGGGCTTTATTTATAAATCGCTGATGGGCTGCTGCCTTTTTTCAGAGATGCCCTGCCCTATGAGGTGGGAGTCTAGTGACAGAGTCTCCCTGCAGAGGCCTTTGTAAGATACCATGGGCTCCACTCAGTTCGAACTTCCCAGCGATTTTGTTTACGCTGATGTTAAAACTGCCTAATGGAGCCTTAGCAATGGTGGATGACTTCCCCCCTCCCTCACCAAGCTTGAAAGTCTCAGGTGGAGTTCAGACATCTGTGCTGGCTATAAGGATTTAAGCCAGTGGATCTTAGCTTTCTTGTCTTCATGGGGGTGTGAACCACCAAGCCAGATCACTTGGCTTCTTGGCTTCAGCCCCCTTTCCAGGATAGTGAACGGTTCTTTCTCACTGGCTTTCCAGGTGCCACTGGGGTATGAGGAAAAAAACTGCTATGGCTAGCTCAGTGACTTCCCAAAGAGCTGCCCAGTTTTGTGCTGGAAACCCAGGGCCTGATGTTGTAGGCACTGGAGGGAATATCCTGGTCTGCAGGTTGTGAAGACCATGGGAAAAGCACAGTGTCTTGGCTGGAGTTCAGGGGGTAGTCCCTAATGGCTTCCCTTGGCTAGGAGAGGGAGTTCCCTAGCCCCTTGCACTCCCCAGGTGATGTGATGCCCCACCCGGCCTTGGCTAGCTCTCCTTGGGCTTCACCCGCTGTCCAACCAGTCCTAATGATATGAACCAGGTAGTGTAACCAAGTTTTTTGGGTGCTGGGGAGGCACAGCTCCCCTGAGAGAATGTTGTAGGTTCTTGGTCTCCACCCTTTCAAGAATGAGAGAGGGAACAAAGGCAGGTGCACGGTATCGTAAGTAAATATTGAACTCAAGAAGTGTTGCAGAAAAGTTATTTATTAGGTAGAGAAGAGAGAAAAAAAGGAGAGGAGAGAAAACTTCCATGAGAGAGAGAGAGAGAGAGAGAGAGAGAGAGATCTTTCATGTTTTCATATAAATTTGTACATCAGTTCATTAATTTCTGTCAACAGATCTCCTAGAATTTTGTTTGGTATTTTTTAAATCCCGGATTAATTTTAATTATGTGGAGTCTTGCTCTCCATGAACAGTGTATATATTTATGTAGGTCCTCTATATACTCCACAGTCTGTCTTGGTTTTCAGTGTCTTGGATTTCAGAGCTCTTAACCATTGTTAAGATTTATTCCTACATATATTATGTTTCTGACACTAACATACTTGGGGAAAAATTTAAATTTAAACGTTATCTTTGTTTATTGCTTATATGTGTTATTTGGAGTTTGACATTGGGTTTTCTTGTTCTTTTTCTTTTTTTTTTTTATTTGTTTGTTTGGTTTCGCTTTTGATTTTCAATTATCCTTGTAGCCTAAGATTGTTTTGGTGATTTTTCATTAAAGATCTTTGTACTGTTAGCCGTGAATAAAAAGAGTCTACAATTTTTTTCCGTGATTCTTTCCTTCTCTTAATTTGGTTATTTTAATTTCCAGTACATTTGTCCATTTCATGCAACTTGGCAAAAAATTGTACACAATATTATCTTATTATTCTTTTAATGGCAGTAGGATCTTTGGTAATAATCCTTTTACATTCCAGATACTGGTGATTTTTGTCCTCTCTTTTTTTCTTCATCAGTCTAATTAGAGGTTTGTCAGTTTAACAAAGAATCAAATTTGCCTCTGTTTTCTCTAGTGATGTCTACTTTATTTATTTGATTTCTACTCTTTAGGATTTTCTTCTTTGACTTACTTTTGCATTATTTTGCTCTTCTTTTTCTAGTTTTCTAGAGTGGAACTGATTTTAGGTCTTTCCTCCTTTCTAGTTTAAGCCCTTAAGCTTTATGTCTCCCTCAAAGCACTGCTTGAGCTGCATTTCACAGATTTCGATATCTTGTTTTGTGATTATTCAATTCAAAATATTTTCTTATTTCCCTGGTGATTTTGACTTTGACCCTTAATTTACATAGAAATGTTTCATTCTACATAATTTGGTTTCCAAAATATCTTCTTTGTATTGATTTCTAATTTAATATTATTATAGTCAGAGAATACACTCTGATGATTTTTATGCTGTTAAGTTAATAGAATCCTGTCTTCCAGCTCAGCACATTGCCCTAGAGTTGCACTGTGCGTCTACTTCATGCACCAAGGGGAAGAAAACAGTTTCTTCTTCCATTCTGTGTATAAATGAAAATTAAATAAGGGTGGTTGAGATTCTGTCTCTCCTGACACTTTCCTTAATTCTATCAATTGTAGAGAGGGGTAATAAAATTTATACTGATTATGGGTAAAATCAGTCCTTTTTTAAAATTCATAACTGGCCACGAACTGTCTGCAACCCTCTGTGGGGTAGGTACGGGCTGCTTCCTGGCAGATCAGAGCCTAGCAGACTTTTCGGTTTCCCCAGATGAACGCTGCGCCAGGGAGGCCCTCTCCGAGCCCTGGGAAGCCTAGGGGGTAAGAGAGTCTTGAGAGAATTGTAGAAGAAAATGACTTGTTCCTTTTGCTCATTCTACAGAAGAGAAGGTGTCCATAAACCAGACCCAGGGAAGGAGTCTCCAGGCCAGGACCAGCCCAGGGCTCTTGTGCAGCTCCTCCCCAGTGACCCAAGATTTTCTCTGCTCTGCAGAGAGTCCCCAGAAAATGATCTGTGTCACCAAGTAGATGGGGGCAGATGACTCCTTTCGGGCCCAGGAGGTATCTCAAGGCCCCAGTACTGTCCTGCAAGTCTCCAGTGTGTCTGGAAACAGAAAAAAAAAATGACTTCTGGTGGAGCAGTGCAGGGTTTTGGAGCTCATTGAGTCCAGGGCATCTGCTGCTGAATCTTCTGGCAATGAGGGAGGTACTCAGTGAGATTCTCAGCGCAGAGCAAGAAATCTCCTAAGGATAGGAAGAAACAACCAGAACTGGGGACTATTCCTTATTTCACAGCAAATGCAAACATGATGGGAAAGCATATGGAAAAAGGAAGAAATTATAGGGAAAGGTGCTGGGTTGGGGCGGAGGAGATAATGTGGGAGGGATAGACCAGACCCAGGACTGGTGGGGCGGGGGTGGAGTGGGGTTGGGAGGGGGGAAGGAGAGAGAGGTATAATCCTTGACTAGAAAATGGACACTTAAAGGTCAGTATAGTTACTGAGTGAAAAGGGTTACATATGTTTTAAGGACCTTAAAATGTGTTATGCTTTATCACTGAAAGTAAAGGGAGAAGAAGGGAAACTTCATAATAAAAACAGACCCGGTGTGGAGAGTCAACAGTCAGACCTGGGACCTGTGTTTCCAAAGCCTTTTATCCAGATGTGAACCCTCTGACCTCTTGGATTCCCCACCCTGCAGCACCCAGTTCCCTCTCCTGTAATGAACTGGGGTCAGGAGAAGTGTGGGGAACGCTCCCATGTGAGGCCCCCCAAAAATGGGCCTCACAATATGGAGGGCTGGCGCCCAGACACAGTGTCTCCAGTTGAGGGAGTCGAGCTATCGGAAAGCAGGAACAGACAGAGGCTTAGGTTAAAGTTAAACTTGTGGGCAATCGCCAGATGGCCTTGCAGTCATGAGATGCATTGTGTACCATAATTGAGTTTTCTACTAAGACATGTTTTACGACTTTGCCGATTTTCTCTAGAAGATAAATGACTTACCCTTAGATGAGATAGTGTGACCACCTGTTCTGGTTAATTAAATGACTTGCCTCTAGATGAGATAGTGTGACTAACTGTTCCGGTTAATTGTGTATCTGACCTTTCCATTGTTCTTATGTTGGTTTTTCTACTTTAAGACTTTCTGTATCCCTTTGTCTCGCGTAGACACATACCTAAAAAAGATATATATACTGACCCTGAGCACGAATAAAGTGGTTGGTAAAGCATATGCTTTCCAACCCTCCAGACCCCATCTGTCTACCATTCTTTGTCTTCCGCGCACCCCCCTATCCAAGTTGGAGCCCTCTTGCAGGTCGAGAGCTCCTGGCAGACGTGCTCCCGATAGAGAAGAGATGGACAGATGGGCCCATGCTGAAGGGCAGTCAGTCACCTGTGCCTGCAGATGAGAAACCAAAGCCTGACCTGACAAGACCTCATGCCGAAAGGAGTTTGCACCCATAGCCCCCAGCTCGGGGTTTCCAACCCAGCTGGAGATCCCTAAATACTGAGGGCTCTGCCCAATCTGGTTTGACCATGGGCCTCCTTCCTCACACTATGGGACCCCGGGTTTCCCTCCCAACTCCACACCCCCAGATGCTGGTACCAGGCTCAGGTTCATCGTCTACACCGCTCCAACAGACATGGTAACACTTTTGGCCCAACCACTTTGACAACCTCGTCCAGTCTCTGGAGGGAGCCACTGGACACCAGAGTCGCCTTCTAACCTCCGAGTAGGCTCTAACCACGGAATTCAACTCTAACCACTGACTCCTCCAGAAGAGGAAGAAAGAAGCCTCTCGGTACACTAAGCTGAAACCATAAACCGCAGCAGTAGCAGAGAAACCTCAACTTAAATAGTGCAGAGCTGTCACTAGATATCCGAGGCTTGTAGTCCAGGAGGAGCCCGCGAGGCTGTAGCGGCTGCGAGATCCGAGCGCGCTCCCGCCCAGCGGAGGCCCCGGGCTCCGGGAACTGGGGCTGCTTCTCTCCGGGGCTCGCGGCCTGAGGAACCCTCCGCTCCGAATCCGGGCTGGCCTCTCCGGGAAGCCTTGAAACTCAGCTCCCAGGTGGGCCAGGAAGGCTGTCCCAGTTGGGCAGTGCCGGCCGGGGCCTCCCTCAGAGCGGAGCTGCTGCCGCCCTAGAGGCCCAGCCGAGCCTGGGGGAGAGACCTGGTCCATGGCAGGTGCGGCCCTTGATGCCTGGAGACCCCACGAGCCCCCATCCTCCAGTTTGGGGCGGGATGGCCCAATGGGGCGCTGTGGGGGTCCGTTTGGAAACCATTCTCTGCTTTGAGGACAGGCGGGAGCCTCCCTGGGAGGAGGAGATGGTGCGGACGAGGGGCAGACACGAGGCCTCTGGCCAGCCGCGCCTCGGGCCCGGGCCTCCCTGTGTCCACATCTAGAAACCTCACGTAGTACACAAACACATGGAAGTTAAACAAACATGTTCGGCCAGCGGCGGTGACTCACACCTGTATTACCAGCACTTTGGGAGGCCGAGGCGGGTGGATCACGAGGTCAGGTGTTCGAGACCAGACTGACCAACATGGTGAAACCCCGCCTCTACTAAAAATACAAAAATTAGCCGGGCGTGGTGCCGAGCGCCTTTTATCTCAGCTACTTGAGTGGCTGAGGCAGAAGAATGGCTTGAACCTGAGAGGCGGGGGTTGCGGTGAGCCAAGAGCACGCGACTGTACTCCAGTCTGGGCTACAGAGCGAGACTCCGTCTCAAAAAAATAAAAAATAGAAAAGTAAAATGGTCTTGAATGACTAGTAAGTGAAGGAAGAAATTAAGAAAAAAATAAATTTCTTAAAACAAATGAAAATGGAAATAAACATACCAACTCTATGGGATACAGCAAAAGCAGCACTAAGAGGGAAGTTTATAGAAATAAACACCTACATCAAAAAAGTAGAACGACTTCAAATAAATAATTTGTCTATGCACCACAAGGAACGACAAACTAAGAACAAAGCAACCCCAAATTTGATAGAAGGAAAGAAATAATATCAGAATAGAAGTAAATAAAATTGCGACTAAAAATGCTGAAGATTAAGGAAACATAATGTTAGGTTTATTGAAAAGATAAACCAAATGGACAAACATTTAGCTAGACTAAGAAAAAAGAAAACCTAAATCAATAAAATCAGAAATGAAAAAGAAGACATAACTACTGAAACCACAAAAATACAAAATGTCATTAGAGCAGGGGTGTCCAATCTTGTGGCTCCGCTGGGCCACTTTGGAAGAAGAATTGTCTTGGGCCACACATAAAATACACTAACACTAAGGATAGGTGATAAACTAAAAGAAAAAAAAGAAAGAAAGAAAAACTCATATTGTTTGAAAAAAGTTTACAAATTTGGGCCACATTCAAAGCTTTGTTCTGTGGGTTGGGCAAGCTTGCATCGAGCCTATGATGAACCATTATATCCCAACAAATTGAAAACCCTCGAAGAAATGGATACATTCCTGACACACACCACCTGCAAGATTGAACCATGAAGAAACAGAAAACATAAACAAACCACTAATGAGTAATGAGATCAAAGCCATAATAAATATCTGTCATTAAAGACAAGGCTGGAGCCTGATAGCTTCATTGAATTCTACCAAACATTTAAAGAATTAATGCTAATTCTACTGAAACTATTGAGAAAAAATTGAAGAAGAGGGAATATTTCAAACTCATTTTATGAGGCCAGGATTACCCTGATATCAAAAGCATACAAGAACACAATGAAAGAAAACTACAGGCCCATATCCCAGATCAACATAAATTCCAAAAATTCACAACAAAATACCAGCAAACCAAACTCAACAACACGTTAAAAAGATTATTCACCTTTTTCATGAAAGGGAAGTTATCTCTGCATTTCTAAAAAAGATCCTGCTTACCAGTGAATATGTTGCTTTGTCTGTGCAGGATGGAGTTCTCAGCAGAGGAATGAAAGACAGCCCTTGGAACATAATACACCTCATGGGTAGCTGATCAAGTGGGATTTATCCCAGGGATGCAAGGATGCTTTAGTATTTGCAAATCAATAAACCTGATTCACCACATTAATAGAACCAGACACAAAAACCACACAATCATTTCAATAGGTGCTGAAAAGGCATTTGTTGAAATTCAACATCTCTATGATAAAAAACCCTCCACAAACTAGGTATAGAAGAAACATAACTAAAACAATAAAGGCTACATATGATAAACGCACAGCTAACGTCACACTGAACAGAGAATATTTAAAAGTATTTTCTCTCAGAACTGGAACAAGACAAGATCCCACATTTTATCACTTTTATTCAACATAATGCTGGCTGGAGTCCAACTCAGTGTGTGTGACTCCAGAATGGGTTTGGTGCCCATAAACCCAGCAGCATTGTGGGCTGCTGACCTACCAGTGCATAGCTCACCCAGCTGAGCCAGCTGACCTTGGTCCGCCAAACCTCAGACCATGCCCAGCCCAGCTTTCTGGGGCACAGGGACACTGGAACAGAATTTTAAGAAAAATTTACTGAATTTTGGAGGAGGTGGGGGAGTTTCTTGAATTGGTTCTATAATCTATTTAGATATAAAGGCACAAATGACTCTATTTCCAGTAGTACATAGGGTGCTGATACACAGAATGTCACCACTAGATGGATCTAATCAAATACTTGTAAGATCTGGGTGACCATGTATTTGAGACCTTAGAAGACTTTGTTAAACTAGCAAGTATAAGGTGATTGGTTGATTGCTACCAATAGTGCTGAACAAAATGGGGAAAGAAAAAGATGAACTCAGGGCTGCAAACTTTCAGCTCATGAGCCACATAAATCTCCTAAAAGTTTTTGTTTCTTTTCAATGAAATCTTAATCTCCTGTAGCTGCAGGGCTGAAATTTCTGAAAAATAAACCCCAGAGTCTCATCCTGTGGGTGGGTAAATTACAACACAAAACAAATCCCAAACCCAAAGAATATCTGTTATTTAAATGTTTTGATTGAGAATAAATGGGATGCAGAAAATCGGAAGGGGAACATCTCAGAATTTCCTGATGAAGCTAAAGATACTGAACTCCTAAATTCTGCTGAGAATTATTTGCCAATTACATTCAACTACATTTGGGGAAGTTAATCCAGCTTTGACTAATGAAAAGGTAATGGTCTTCTCTAAGGTATTTGTCCTCAAGACCCTGTGATTTAACTCAACATTTAACCCCAACACCCCTCTGTGATCCTGATCAGTAAATAGCCTTGAGTCTTAGCATGTCTTGAAAGGTGAAGTGGAATACAACATTATGACAATTTAGAGAAGCAATGTGACGGTATGTATGGAAAGACTTAGAAATTTTTAAAAGTCTGTGACATAATATTTATCATTTGAATAGTCTATGAATTTTTTAAAATTCCAAACATAGAAAAATATCTCTGTATAAAGATGCTTGTAAAAACATTATATACAACAAGACAAAATGAAAGCAGATGGATCCAAAAGAAGCTGGGTTACATCTTATCTGAAATGGGATGTGGCTTGTAAAAGTCTATAAACTTTATGCAGAGTTTATAACATGGAAAGCAACTTGTATAATAATACATTCAAAACACAACATTCAAGATAACCCATAACATATGAATGCAACTTTGTAAACTGACAGCATATATAAAAATATATATATAGAAAATAACAAAATGAAAATCAGCCCCACTGCACAAGACAGCTCCAGGGACCACCATTTGCACTGCAGTCTACAAAGGTTCAACAATATAACAGCAGTGAGTTTTTAAAGAAAGGCCTAGGTGGTGTTTCTATCTGTCTGTGCATTTTACAGTCTTCTGTAATCAAATAGGGTTTCACTTTTTTAATATAAAAACATATATTTTAACATTTAAAATAAAACATTTGAAGCAAAATAACAATGAAATGAGGCCAGACATGGTGGCATGCACATGCTACTCAGGAGGCTGAGGCAGGCACATTGCTAGAGCCCAGAAGATCAAGGTTGTAGTACACTATGATCACAGCTGTGAATAGTCACTGCACTCCAGCCTGGGCAACACAGCAGGACCTTATCTTTATAGTAATAATAATAATAATGTAATACAATAACAATAGTAGTCCAGATCTTCTTCCTTTCTCAGGCTAAAGCTACTTTCTCATTTGAACCCAAAGGGCAGAAATGCCTACTGAAAACTGTATCAAAGAAAATAAATGAGTTCTTCCTTCACAATCCATGATCCAATTTTTGGTTATAGAGTCCAGCTGTACAATAAAGGCAATACTAAAAACACCATCAATATATAGATTGCTGATTGTTATATATGTGTCTGTGTATATATATGTGTGTATATATAAATATATAATTATATATAATTACCACATATATATAATTATATATAGTTACCACTATACCTAAAAGAAAGAGATGGATTCTTCCATTTCATAGATGAAAAGCTGAGCCCCTGAGAACTTTGAGGCTTGGTCTGGGTTCACTGAATGCAACCTTGAGAATTAAGAGACACCCAGCCTCCTGCAGAGCCTATGTAGGCATGAGCCACACCAGTGGAGTCTCCTCTACAGCTTGAAGAGCAACTGAGACCCAGGAACATCCACATTTGTAGAGGGTCTGTATCCAGTGGAATACAATTGAAGGATGGACGAAGGGTAGAATCTATCTACTTCCTTTAGCTGGGGGTGGCAGGAGGGTGGGTCAGTCAGCTACCCATGAGGTGTATCATGTTCCTAGGGCTGTCTTTCATTCCTCTGCTGAGAACTCCATCCTGCACAGACAAAGCAACATATTCACTGGTAAGCAGGATCCTTTTTAGAAATGCAAAGATAACTTCCCTAACATTAAAGCCAAACATTGTCCCTCCCAGTGAGTCATCTTATTTGGATAATCTCCTAACTTCTCCTGAAGTTAGCCCAAGAGTTGCATTTGAGCATTTGGATACAAGACAGAAACTCATTTTGGGGTTCGGACCTGACTGACCTTGGACTATGTTCTGAAAAGAGGCTTTCTATTTGCAGAAGAGCAAGGGTGAGCTCTGAATAGCAGATGAAATCCCGAGAGGAAAAGACAGACGGGCAGATTCCCAAGCAAATTTAGAATATATTTGCCAGCCACTTTTTTACTGTGATAAAATACACATAAACACAAAATTTACCACTGTAACCATTTAAGTGTACAATGCAGTGACATTTGGTAGATTCACAATGTTATGTAGCCATCATCACTATCAAGTTCCAGAGCATTTTCATCACCCTGGAAGGAAACTCTGTGCCCGTTAGGCAGTCACCTTCCACTCTCCCCTGCCACCAGCCCTTGGCACCATTAACCCAGTTTCTTTCTCTCTAGATTTGCTTCTTCTGAATATTTTACGCAAATGGAATCATACAATATATGGCCTTTTGTGACTGGCTTCTTTCATTTGACACACTTTTAAGGTTCATATGTTGTACGTATCAGTACATTATTCCTTTTATGATCAAATAATATTCCATTGCAGAATAGATTACATGTTGTTTATCCATTCATCAGTTGATGAGCATTTTCTTTTAAATTAAATAGAGAAAACAAAAGAGGAAGTACAAACCACCCTTCCAAAAACTTTGCTTTTCTATTTACCTATGAAGTTACTTTTAGCTGTGTATTTTTGCTTCACATGGCTTCAAGTTACTATCTAATGTTCTTTTATTTCAGCCTGAAATAAAAGGCTCCTTTTAGCATTAATTGTAGAATAGGTTTACTAGAGACAAATGCCATCAGCTTTTATTTACCTGTTAATGTCTGAGTTTCTCCACTGTTTCTGAAGGAGAGTTTATACAACTCTCCTTCAGAAAGACAGACATACAACTGTCAGTTTGCAAGGGTTTTTTTGTTTCTTTGTTTTGTTTTTTTCCCCTTTCTGAACTGTAAGTTTGTCCTGCCAATGTCTTCTGAACTCCATGGTTTCTGAAGAACACTTGGCTGTTAATCTCTTAGAGGATCCTTGTACTCAATGAGTCCCTTCTCTTGTTGTTTTCAAGATGCTCTGTTTATCTTTAATTTTTGACAGTTGTATTATAATGTCTGTCAGTGTGGACATCCTTGAATTTATGCTGCTTTAAATGTTTGAGTATGATGGATACCCAGATTTGTTTGTAATAAAACTTTGGAAGTTTATGGTTATTATTTTTTCAAATATTCTTTCTCCCCACTTCTTTCTTCTCCCTTTTGAAGATTCCAAAAATGCAAATGCTAGAAGTTGTCTCTCAGATCTCTTCTGCTGATTTTTCTTCATACTTTTCTCCTTCTGCTCCTCAAATGGGACAATTTTAACTGACCTAAGTTCATGTTTGCTGATTCTTCATTCTGCATACTAAAATCTGTTCTTGAATCCCTCCAGTGAATTTTCCATTTTGCTTCCTGTACATTTCAGCTCCAGAATTTCTATTTGGTTTCTTTTCACAATTTTTACCTCTGTATTGATTTTCACTATTTAGTGAAACATATTTCTCCTGATTCTCTTTAGTTATTTGTACATGAATTCCTTCAGCTCTTTGACTATTTTAAGACAGTTGATTTAAAGTCTTTGTCTAATAAATCAGTCCAGTGCTTGGCCTTTTTCAGGAACAATTTCTGTTTATTGCTCTTCCTGTGAATGGGTTATACTTTCATATATGCATAGCTCATGTTTTCTGAAGTTGAAAACTAGACATTTTTAATATTACAATATCGTAACTGTGAAAATTACATTTTCTAAACTATTTTTGTATAGACTGTATTCTTTATTTTGTGTGGTCACTGAAGTCTTTGTTCTGTTAGCTTATTGGTCTTCTAGTGTTTTCACAGAAATTTCCTTAAATGTGTTGAGCAAAAA